>NW_015174278.1:1416559-1460817 GCF_001447785.1 Gekko japonicus
AGGTATTTTAAAGAGCCCTCCTCAGGCATGTCATCTGCTGTAGTCATTGTTCCCCCTTTGCGTTGTAAGATTCCTGTTACAGAATTTAAAAATTTAACCTGAGCTGGTGACCAGCCTAGTCAGCATTCAGATTAGCATTTTCATGTTGTTGTTTGGTACAAATTAAATAGATTATTTTCATGTTTCCAAATAAGAAAGCCATGCATCTTTGTAGTACTATTACCTGTGTGGTTATATTTTATGTTTTAAGCTCACCATTCAAATAGTGCAATATAACTGTATGACCACTCTGCTTTAATATACAAAGTTATGTTCCCTACAACAAGTGCGAAGATGTTTATGGCCAACTATCTTCATTTAGTTGTCTGCAGTAGTTATATACCATTAAAACCTCAAGATATTAAGACTGCAGTTTCATTAGCCGTGGCTGTGTCTTTTTGTGCTGACAGACTTTGGCTGTGGTCACACACACTAAATATTCCACTTTCAATCCACTTTCAGTGCACTTTGCAACTGGATTTTGGTTGTGTGAACTGGCAAAATCTAGTTGGAAAGTGCATTGAAAGTGGATTACTTAGTGTGTGTGACCGCAGCCTAAGTGTGGTGCTTCTGTAAATACAAGCAGGAACCTGCAAGGACTTACTTGCAGGAGGCATTCCCTCCCCTCCACTGTTTCTGCTTTTCCTTTCCTAAAAGCCCCTATAGCCTCTCCCATTTTCCTGCTTCCTTCTCACCTTCCCACTCTACAATGAACCTAAGTTTGTCTTCAGCTCCAACCCCCCCCCCCCATAGCAGCCTTTACTTAAGAAACCTATGGTCCAGTTGTATGATGCTGATCACTGGGCCAGGCCCACATACATGGTAGGCAACCCTCAAGGAGTTCTGGGCGGGTGCCTCCCTTTCCCCTGTATTCCCCTCCCCATATTATTTCCTCTTTGCCCTTCTCCTGTGAACCCCCATATCCTATCTCCTTTTCCTGCCTTATTCTCTTTTTCTCAGCCACTCACCAACCTACCTTTTATTTGTCTCCTATCTTCAGCTGTATTTATTATTTATTTACTTCACATATACCACATCTTTCTCCAAAGTGGGGACCAAATCAGCTTTTCTCATCTTCTCCTGTTTACCCTCACAACCATGCGACATAGGTTGGGTTAGAAGTATGTGAGTGGCCCAAAATCACCCAGTGAGCTTACACAGTAAGATGGGGATTTGAAGTTAGGGCTCCCAGACCCCACTCTGAAGCTTTAATCACTGCACCACAATGGATTTCATAGGGTGGCTTCTGTTGAACAGTAGCAAGCAGCCAGGTCTAAGTGAGTCATTCAAGACAGATAGTATTAAGTCACTCAGTGGTTGTTGCCAGGCCTGGCTCTGATGAGTCCTCCCTCAAAGGCCAAAATAGGCCTGGAAAGACCCTGCACCTCCCCTTGACTTTTATTCCCAGAAGCCAAGCCTGGATTGCTGTGGTTACCTAGAAGTAGCCACTGAAGGAATCCGGTTCTTAAAATTACATGCACTCTTATTTTTGGATTTTTAAACCCCTCAATGTTGCTTTTTTTTTTTTTTTTTTTTTAAGATTTCAGATTTTTCTGCAAACCTGGGACATTTTTCAGGTTTGTAGAAAGATCTGCCTTGTTCATTTGCAGCTCCAAGTCACCAGATTTAAGTATGCTCAGATTTGGCCAATTTAGCTATTAGCATATACAAGTGTGGGCCCACAAGACTTGCAGGGCGGATCCTGTCTTCCCTCCCACATTCTCACCGGGCCTGCCAGGGCTTCTGGGCTCTGCCATAGCCACCATTGGGCCCTCTGCAACTCCAAGCGTCCACTGGAATCAAGCAATGACTATGCAGGAGGTCTCTGCCCTTGTTCAGGCATGATCTTTTATTGGAGGGGTTTAAACCCCCCAAAGTATTTTTTTTTAAAGATTTTAAGGTTTTTCTGCAAATCTGGGGGGGGAAGCCTCCCTAAGATTGTAGTGAAATCTGTTTAGTGTTAATGTGGCCACAGTCCTCAGATTTAGATATCCAAAGATGGGAGGCCACACATCGCTATTTAGGTGATACTTTTTCAGTCCTTGGTACAACTGTACTGATGTATCAAGTTTTGTTTTTTTTAATAATGAATTGGGAACTCTTTGCTCTTGGCATGCTGAGTTTAAATTGTAAATTGCATGGCATAGTACAAAACTGGGGCTGTATAGTGGTAATAAATAGCAATTATTCTGTAGATCTTGCTTGTAAGTCGTTGATCTAATGATTAATTTCATCCAATCACTTTTATTCACTTCACTCTAATTATGCAAAAAGAATCCATTGCATTCTAGGATTCTCCATAGCAGTTTTTGCAAATTAGTTGCCACTATTCATAGTGAGTGATTTGTTATTTAAATTGTAAATTTATTGTCTCTGTTCTCCTCTTAACATAGCTGAAACTCCCTCTTTTTAGAACGGCTCTATATTGCTCTCATTGAAGACAATACATTTGTTTGCATGCAAATTCCGGGTATTCACAGGAAGACAGTGTCCCCAGCCCAGCTACCCAGTGAATAATTAAGGCATATTATTCTTGAAGTTCTTGGGTATGGGTGGGAATTGTATGTCTGTTGATAAAATTCTTTCATAGTTGGTTTTGTTAGAATGCTGTGTCTGGGTCCAGATTTGTATTAAAGTATAAGCAAAAGAGCTAAAAGGCCAATGAATGCTGCAGTTTTATAACAATGGTCACAATCTAAAAAGGAGTTAAGCACACTTAAGCCCATTGAAATCAGTGGTCCTCACCATGCTTAACTCTTTTTGACTGCAGCTTCTGTGTTTGCTTCATATACCTCTAAGCAGTTCAGCAGAAAACAAAATTATAGGCTGTCATTTATAAAGCAGAGTATTTCTTAAAAGTCATCTGATTAGTTTTCATATCAGCTCTGTAAAGTAGTATCTTTCTAAATCCAGTACTTTCCCCAAGAGGTGTTCTCCCCCACGGACCCCCTTGCGTAGATTATCCTAGCTTGCATTGATGTATTTCTCTCGAAATGAGGAGTTAATATTTTCTAGAAAATAAGGAAATGTAGAGGACAATCTACAGTATTTTAGTTATGAATTACAAAACCATGTACTTCATTTTTTGGGATGTTCAGAGCCATTTTAGTGCTTATGTTGGTTCAGCATTCCAATACCACTGGGGATCTATGAGCCTAGTGGGGCTACATCCATAATTCCTAATGCTTAATATTTTATTATTTTATATAAGCTACAAATGGGCCCAACCATTTAACAGCCTCTACAATTGAACTACAATTCCCAAGACTTTTTGTGTGAAGATATAGCAGTTAAATTGGTATAAAATCACTTTAAAGTTTTTAGTGTTGATCAGCCTTTCAGATAAATCTACATAAATTGCCAGGTCACGTATATTTTTACTGGACTGCCAGCTATGTCACTTTCAGAACCTGAAAGAAATTAACTTTCTTCCAATTAGAAAGGTTCCCTGCTGGATCCCCTCGTGACAATTCTGAGGGAATCCATGATTTAAAACAGGTTTATGCATTTTGTGAAGGGGTTTTGTGGGGTTTCCACAATGTGAAAACGGAACAAAAGTGTAGAATCATAGAGTTGGAAGGGATCTCCAGGGTCATCTAGTCCAACCCCCTGCACAATGCAGGAAATTCACAAATACCTCTCCTCCACATTCCCAGTGACCTCTGTTCCATTCCCAGAAGATGACAAACCCTCCAGGATCCCCGGCCAAACTGGCCTGGAGAAAAATTGCTTCCTAACTGCAAAATAGTGATCAGCATTTCCCTGGGCGTGTAAGAAAGGGCCACAAGAACTAAGCAGTGATACAACCCTTCCTCCTTCTCTGCCTAAGTTCACAGAATCAGCATTGCTGTCAGATGGTCATCTAGTCTCTGTTTGAAAACCTCCAAAGAAGGAGAGCCCACCACCTCCCGAGGAAGCCTGGTCCACTGAGGAGCTGCTCTGTCAGGAAGTTCTTCCTAATGTTTAGCCAAAAATCTTTTGATTTAATTTAAACCCATTGATTCTGGTCCAACCTTCTGGGGCAACAGAAAACAATTCTGTACCATCCTCTATACAATAGCCCTTCAAGTACTTGAAGATGGTTATCATATCATCTCTCAGTCATCTCCTTTCCAAGCTAAACATAACCTTCAACCTTTCCTCTTAGGACTGGATCACCAGACCTCTCACCATCTTTGTTGTCCTCCTCTGGACACATTCCAGCTTGTCTATATCTTTCTTAAATTGTGATGCCCAAAACTGAACACAATACTCTAGGTGAGGCCTAACCAGAGCAGAGTAAAGCGATACCATCACTTCATGTGATCTGTTGATACAGCCCAAAATCACATTTGCTCTTTTAGCTACCGCATCACACTGCTGACTCATGTTCAATGTATGGTCTTCTAAGACCCCAAGTCCTTTTCACACATACTACATACTAGTCATGAGTTAAATTAATAATTAACTGTCCTTGCAGATAGTGGGAGAATGCTGTTCTGGGTGTAACAGCACAGCAGAAATGCAGATTAGGGATGGGCATGAACCAGGAAAATGGAGGTTCATTCCCAGTTTGTGGTTCATGAGCCTCCCCATTTACCGAACCCATTCAGTTTGTGAAGTTCGTGATGTGTGTGTGGGGGAGATCTGACATCTTCCTTCCTTCTTTTTGCTGGGGGTGGCTCTCTGAGGCCAGCAGAATGGAAGGGGGGAAGATCTCCCTTCCCAGGGGATTTTCCCTCTCTCTTTTCTGCTGGTGGCGGCTCCCGGAGACCAGCAGAATGGAAAGGGGAGGGGTGTCTTGCAAATGGCTTTTGCAAGCTGTGTTGTGTACCAGTGAAGTCCAAGTGGCAAATTCACATGAAAGTGGGAGAACTCGCTGCTTGGACTTCACTCATGCATGAACCACTGACATGAACCTTCATGAAAAACATGGAGGTTCATTGGAGGTTCAGTGAGGATGCAGTCACATGACCTTTGGCTCACAAACCACAAACTGGGGGGTTTCATAACGAAATTAGGTTTGTGAGCTGTTTCATGCCCATCCCTAGCACAGATACACAGTAAGCTTAGCTGTGAGGGAGTAGCTGAAGCTTACCATGAAGGCTATTGCAGAGCACTGGTGTGTGCTGATGACATCACTGGTATGTGTCAAAGCCTCATAACGTTTTCTTGGCAGTGAGGATATTGATCTGCCCCATATAGACGGGAGTCTGTGGGGGGAACCCATAGAACATCCTACTTTTAAGAATACTGTAGTGAGATCTGTGTGTCTGGACCCATAAATCTGACTATTTGCTTAGAATTCCTGTTTCTCTGTAATATATTAAGACTAAATGAACATTTCTACATTGACACACATTTCAACACTTGTATTTTATAACCCTGTTCTTCAAGAATGAAATTCAGAGAGAAACATGAAGAGACAACTTTCCCCTTTTATAGACTCCGTTCCTGAGTAGCCTTTTTCTGCATCAGGGTATTATGGAGGGTGGGGGAAGAAAACGTCTTGTTTAAAAATGTTTCATTCTGATACTGTCATTAAATGAAGGGTGTGTGATTTCTGTTTTCATATTCACTCAGTAGAGAATACATGATTCTTCTAAATATGAGCTCCCTTGCTGTAGATTGTTCTTTGTATGTACTCTGTTGGTGACCAATAGCCCTTCTTTTAGCAGAATAGAGGTTACCTTTCTATACCTGCAAACTCAGTGCACAAATTAAGTGATTGTTCCTGCTGCATTGACTGTGCTCATTAGAACCCTGTTGTCTTCAAGAAAACACTGGATTGGGGTAACAGGAAGAAGTCATTACTATGCTAAATTCATTTGTAGTGCCCTCCTTGTAGAGTTATCAATATATCCCATCTCAGTATGGCCCAATCTGTGGATATTTAAATCTGGAGACAGGATTTAAACAGACAAGACAGATCTTTCTACAAATGTAAGAAAACCTCCTGGTTTGCAGAAAAACCTTGAATAAAAAAAGTTGGGGATTTAACCCCCCCCCAAAAAAAACAGCATCTGTACCTTTAAGAAATGAAAGCCCTCTGCTGTGGCCACTGTGGGGATTTCCAGACTACCACAACTAAATTGTCATCCTTTGAGCCTTGGTTTCTGTCAGTAAAAGGTAAGGGGAGGAGGCAGGACCCTTTACAGGGCTGTTTTTCCCTTGAGGGAGAACTCATCAAGGCTAGGCCTGGCAGCAAACACTGGCAGGCTCAGTTGCTTGCTGTAATTCAACAACAGCCACCTCATGAAAGCCAGTGTTGTGTAGTGGTTAGAGTTTCAGAATAGGAACTGCGAGTCTCAGGTTTGAATCCTCACTCTGCTGTAGAAGATTGCTAGGTGATCTTGGGTCAGTTACATACTCTCAGCCTAACCTGCCTCACAGAGTTGTTGTAAGGATATAATCAAAGAGAAGGAAACGATATAGGCCACTTTGGTCTCTTCTATTTGTTAATTGCCCTATCTCAAAGGTAGGCTGGCTGATGGTTGAGAAGGAGAGAAGGAAGCATGGAAGGGAGAGAATGTGGGAGCCCCCAGGAGGGAGAGAAAGAGGAAATGGTGGGAGAGGGGATACAGGAGGGGGGAATGAGAGGTCCACTGCAAAACTTTGTGGGTTCCCCCACTTATACCATTCTAAATGCAATGACATTGTCAGTCAGATTATTTTATTGGTGGGTAGAGCATATTACAATACATATTTCTGAGAAATGTAATGCCTTTGATAGTTGCTTATGAACAGGTAGCATTGTTCTCTTGGGCCATGTTTGCTAAGGCTTGATGATCATGCAGGCAAACCAACATGCTTTAGATTCAAATAAGAATACTTTTATTATTGACTTGCTTTGAGTTTGTAACATGTCACAGTGCCTCTTCTTTCTGTAATATGTGGTAAAAAGGAAAGGAGAGGGGAGATACATAGGAATAGTGGAACAGTATATTTTAATAAAAAATACTTCATAGCAATGTGTGTGAGGTTTTTTGTGTTTTTAAATACTGTTCACAAAAAAGGAAGCTTCCATAACTGCATATTCTAACGAACAGAGTTTGAGTCCAGTGGCACCTTTAAGACTAAAAAGGTTTTAGTCAAGGTATAAGTTTTGTATGCATGCACACTTCTTCAGATACAAAATGGAAGTTACCAGTCCATACATATAGGTAGAGGGTGAGCAGTAAATTAGCATTGGAATGTATTCCAGACTGAAGTGCATTTCTCTGGTCTGGGGACAGGGGAGATAACTCTACACACAGCCAATCGCCCCACTTCAAAGGAGAAGATGCTGTAAGGTCACCTCCATGCTTGAAAGGAGACGGATGGAGAGTAATGGCAGGGTCTCACTTAATTACTCTCAGCATCCCACAGTTAAGGATACATTTGCCCATCCACCTTCAATTTTGACGTATTTATTTCCTTCCCTATGTTCTCCCTGGAATTAAACCCAACCAAACGGTAACCAAAGAGTGATCAACACATGAAATTCACTGCCACAGGAGGTGGCGGTGGCTACAAGCATGGATGGCTTCAAGAGGGAATTAGATAAGCATATGGAGCAGAGGTCCATCGGTGGTTATTAGCCACAAGGTATAGATAGGGACTCTGGGGCAAGTGATGCTCTGTATTCTTGGTTTTTGGGGGGCAACAGTGGGAGGGCTTCTAGTGTCCTGGCCCCACTGCTGGACGTCCTGATGGCACCTGGTATTTTTGGCCACTGTGTGACAGAGTGTTGGACTGGATGGGCCATTGGTCTGATCCAACATTGGCTTCTCTTATGTTCTTATGTTAACCATATGATCTAGGCTTGTTATTCCTGTTTAGTCTTTGAATCTGTTAAACATTTTCATCATATTATAGGCTAATTTTCTGCTCACCCTCTACCTATATGTATTGACTGGTGATTTCCATTTCATTGTATCTGAAGAAGTGTGCATGCACATGAAAGCTTATACCTTGACTAAAACTCTGCTGGTCGTAAAGGTGCCACTGGACTCAGACTTTGTTCTGCTGCTTCAGACCAACATGGCTACCCACATGAATGCATATTCTAAAGAGAATGACAGGTATAGCACTGCAGTTTTTAGTCCCAAGAATTTTGGTTTCTGTTGAATCATTGGGTGACAGATCTATGCCTTGAAGTAGCAGAAATAACTAGGACGACTTGAGTCTGTTAGTCCACTCATCAGGCATGACAAATACATTTTGCGATTGGTTTGCTGCGTAGGGCTGAAATAGGGTGTGTTGCACTTATGAGTATGTGGTGGAGAAATGTTTGTTCAATTCAGATTGCTGTACTGCAGTTTACTGCTTCACCCTGTCATTATTTTATTTTATTTATTTCCAAGCTAATGTTTAACAAGGCTGCACCTAGTTGTTTTATAAGAAGCCTTAGGGATTCATTGTGTAAAAGCACTCTGCAATGACTTTATGGATTAGACTATGGCTTGCCTTGAGGAGGTGGGGATGAAATTTGGCTTTTTGTTCAGACTGGCAAGTGAGCCACAGATGCTGAAGCCCTGGTGACAGTCAATGGCTACTCTTACAATGGGAGAACTAGTTATATAGATGGAAAAAGTTCTTGTTCTACCCCTTCCCTTTTTACACAGTCTTTGTATATTATAGATATGTGTACAATTTGGGGTCTGTGAATCTTAAAGCAGTTCACCAGTGATGTATGTTGTTTCCCAGATGACAGTCTACCAGGTGCTAGAAGCCCCCTTTATTTCTGCAACCCCAGGTAGGGAACTCAAAAACATGGTTCTTGAATCTCTGTTGAACTGTGTTTGGCTTGATAGGTTATGTTGTATAGGCATAATTTAAAAGGAAATGTTCCATCAATGATGCGTAGGGTCATTTCAATTTCTTTTTCCTACAGAGAGATTATCTCTGTGAATGAAATAGCATATACACCAAGTTTGAAATGTTATTGTGTGGCAGATGTATAAAGGTAAAGGTAAAGGTTCCCTTGCTTGAAAGCCAGTCGAGTCCGACTCTAGGGTTGCGGTGCTCATCTCCGTTTCAAAGCCAAAGAGCCAGCGCTGTCCGAAGACGTTTCCGCGATCAACACTAATGCAGAAGAGAGTGCCAGACAGAGAAGGAATCCTCCTCTTTGTTGCATTCTCCTTTCTCTTAGCTCCTTTCCATGGAAGTTAGGAAGAGAGGGAGAGTGGAAGAAAGAAGGTCCATGCTATGCTGGGAAAAAGGTGGAGTTTGAAACTTAGACCCATAAGTGGAGAGTGACAACCTGGATGAGCAAGGAGATCAAAACTAGGCTTCACTGGGGATGACAAAATCTCCCTCAGTTTATTTTGTTCTTCTCACCTGACTTGGTCATGGAGACTGTGTGGGAGAGGAAATCTGGACTGAGTGGGGTGCGGTAGGGTGACAAACCTGCTTTCAGAATAATTTCAGCAGCCTGGGTTCCAAATTCAAGTTGTAAGTGCTCAGGGATAAGCAGATTTTTGTAATCTCCAAGAAAACTTTTTTAGTTGGTGTGTGCATGATGCAAGTGCAGGGAAAGGCTTCAGCATTTTCCAGCCATTCTAGCTATATACTGCCTCCTGTATGTGAAATTTTACACCCCACATCTTTGACAACACATTGGAATGTGCTGTTGTTCAGATTGGCAGGTGAGCGGCAGATCACTGATCACTTGATGACTGTCAGTTGGACATACAATATTTTTCTAAATATAGAAATTTGATAATCTGACATCAATTGATACGAGAGCTATGGAGATTAATCTACGAGAGCTGATTTGCCCATGCAGTTAACACTTGATGTCACAAGGCAACAAGATCTGAACATGTGTGAAGAGGCTACAACTCAGAGCTCTTCTCTGTAGGTGATGTTAAAAAACTTGTATGAGTTGTATTATTTATTTTAAATATTTGTATCCCATTCTTCCCCCCCCCCCAGATATCCAAAGCAGCTCACAACAAAAAGTATGATATAAATAATCCAACAGAAAACCAAAATAAATGTTCCAGGATCCTATAGCTGGCTCCTCCAAAGGCACTGGCTATGAGTCATGAACTAGGGCCACCTTTTTCCTATATTTGCCTTTTCTTGTTTTCTGGTTCACTTTTAGATGTGGCCCTTGTTTTGCCATAATGATAATGATGCTAAATTTGTTGATAGATTTCATATAAACTTTCCTCCATTGAACGCTTCCCCCGAGCCATAATTTGGATATCCTGCCTGCTCCACATATGAATCTGAAACATTCTTTTCAGTTTTTTTTTTTAATCTGTTCTCTTTTGGGGGTAGGGAGCTAACTATTGCAATTTTGTGATGTTTGTATGGATTATTTGGTAGGTTCAGCTTCAGTCCCTTAGGCCAATCTAGTTAAAACTGAAGCAGGTTTAAAAACTGGAATGTAAGTTTAGAATCATTGTGGGTTGGAAACAGAACTTGGTATGCATGGAGTCTGTAGCAAGGACCTGGATTAGCACAGGTGCTCTAGACCAGCTCTAGTAGCCTAAAGTGACTACACCCATCAAGTATTGCCAACATTATTATGGCCCCAGAACCAAGATGTAGACTTGATATAGTTGTTTGTATTCCCAGTTCAACACTGATAACTTTAGGTAGTATGTCTTAGTTAAATAGAAAGCAGCATAGTGTTACCTTAGTAGCACCAAGTAATTGTTATAAATGTGTATTATTTTATGACTCGTGCAGATTGGCAGAAGAGAGGGTTGCATTTCCTGTTTGTTAGCTGCTAAAAAACCACAGCATCTGGGTGTGTAAATGCCAGAAGGTGTTACGATACTCTTGGTTACATCTATCTCTTTTTAACGTGATAAGATCTGGAATTGTTATCCTTTCAAATGCAAATTATTTTTTCCCTATGTGAATAAACAAATCTGTTGAATTCAGAATATCTAGCTCTGCAAATTTTCTTTCTTATACAGACTTCTAAGGCATTCTCAAGCAACAGCTGTAAGAGCGAGACCTAAAATCACCTTAGTTTTTTTGAGTCCCAGATTTCCTTATCAGCTCAACTGATGTTTTCTCCTGATCTGTAGCTCTTTTTATAATGTTTTGTTCTCTCTTGTGGTAAGTGAATAGAGATGTGTGTGTGTGAATCCTGTGGAATTGTTTCTGGCATTGATTGTCGTCCTAAAAAGATTATTTATTTATTTTAAATATATATTTATATGCCTGCCTTTCTCCTGAGCATCTCAGGGCACAGGATCTTAGGATGCTTGTTTTTTTTTTGGTTTTTTTTTGATGAAATGATCAGTGTCTGAACAAATGAACACCAACAGTGTTACCAATCAGCTGACAAATGGTACTTTATTTTACAGCTTCCTTTGAGTTAGTAAAATTTGTCATTTTAAGGCCCCCGTTCATACGAGCCCATTTGGGCCGGGAGCGGGACGGAACTGGGGCGGAGCAAACAGGCGCGATCTCACCTCAACATCTGGCGAGCGTGCCGTCTCCGTCCCTGATCCGTCCCAACGGCCCAAACTGCGCCGCAAAAAACAACCACCTCTCTAGGTGGTTGCATCCATTGGTGCGGCGCAGGCAGGGCTGTGGGATCGGCGGCGCGTCCTTGCGCCACTGCATCCCGGCCCCCAGCCGTACTGCGCAGCATGCCCGAGCATGCGCAGTTCGGCAGCCTCCCCCCTCCCCTCGGACTTTTCCTCCCCGGCATCTGAGCGTGCCGGGGAGTGCTGCGCCGCGGCTAGGGGATCCGTGGGATCCCGCCGCGGCGTCTCAAGTTTGGAGCGGCTCTTTGGCAACAACTAAAAGGCTCTTCACCTCTCCCTCCCTTTGCAGAATAGATTTCCCACAAGCAATATTGATTCATGCAGAAATAGACAAATTCTCCAAGCATCACAATGGTCTTGACAGCATCCTGATTCTATAAAAGTTTTTATGCCTATCTGGCTTCAGGAGACTTTATTCTGTCATTATTTTAGAACAGCCACAAATTAGTCATCCTATGTTTAATTTATTTGTATTGTAGTTTGCCCATATATGAATGTGGAAAATCTGAGGCTTTTTAATTTTTTTTTTGGTAGAGTCATGGTGAAAAAGCAGGATTGAAAAGATTATCTCAGTAGCAGAATTTGAGCAGATACATTTGATTTACAATATTTGGGAACTATGATTGTGGAAATCCCCCCCCCCTTTAGAAGAAGGAAATCACGTGTTTCTTTAAAAAATAGTTAGAAAACTCTGGGCTGTCTTTATACTATTAACCATTTTATGGGTGTTTTTTAGTTAGACACCACTAAACGTTTCCTTAGCAAATAAACAAGGTATGTTGGTAAGAAAGGAAAAGAAGCAGCAAATGTTGGTTAAGAGGTAATCTGATATTTTTAAAATACATTTGTTTTTATCATAAGATACCTTGTGTTTCAATAAAGATATGAATGCTAGCATGTGTTTAACTAACTAGAAGAAGGCATTGTATGTGATGCTCATTAGTTTTCTTTTATAGTCCATTACTTCTGCATGTTAGGCTGCCAGTTTTCTTTAGTTCAGTTTTTCAAATGTGTGTTGTGGGTGCAACAGAACCATGGGGTGTCTGTCTTGAGAAATGTTGCAGTCATATTTCCACAGACATGATTGGGACATACCACCAATTGATATATCTAGAAATCTGACTTGCTTTGACGTACTTAAGATCCAGAAATGCAACTTTAAAATAAATCCAATATTTAAGATTTGCTAGTTTAGTAATTATGATTTTCTTAAAGGAAGCATTGTGGTGTCTCACTAGAGTTTAATGACTTTTGGTTAGAGGTAGAAACCATTTACTTTTGTTTTTTGGTTAAATCCCAAATGAATAAGCCATGGAATTTAAACATTCTGCTGTATACTGGTCATGTTTGTACATTTGTGTAGTGGGTGAGTTCACCGCCTCACAGAAGTTATGGACCAATGTCTTCAGTCAACATTTTGAGTGAATCATGTGGATGAATAAACAAGTTTGCAGCAAATGTTATTCATGTATCACATTCCTGGATTAACCTATCAGAGGGTTTCATCTAAAACAGGGGTGTCAAACATGCGGCCCGGGAGCCAGATCAGCCCCCCAGAGGGCTTCTATCAGGTCCGCAGTGGAACTGGCCATCTCTTGCTTCCAATTCTGCTGCTGCATCATAGCTTGCTTTGCCAGACTCTCTTAATCACTCAGCCATTTCATGTTTTAACCTGGGACCTAGACTCAGAACTCTGAGCATGAGATTTCTGTGGTGAATGTCAATAAATCAAAAGTAGGTTTGCAGCTTACAGATACACACTTGGAACAGTATACTCAAGATTGCAACAGCACAGACATTTCGATGCAACAATTCAGAGCAAGAGGTGTCATTTATAAGATACTGCTAAATAAACAAAATATTGCAAGAGTGCTAATGTTTTAAACATGTTTTTATTTTAAGTAAAAAAAATATTTGTGTCTGTGTCCTTTATAAAGTTTATATCTCCACTACCTGGCATTACATTTTATGACACACATGGCCCGGCCCAACAAGGTCTCATTTATGTCACATCCGGCCCTCATAACAAATGAGTTCAGCACCCCTGATCTAGAATCTGGGTCATGGGATCATACTTGAAGAAGATGCAGGTTTCCCATTTGAAACTGTACTCTTGTTGCCGACTTTCATTGGAGGAGGCCCTGAAGAGTTATAACATCCAGAAACCATTGTATATAATTAGGGTAAGAAAGTAGTTTCTTCAGAAGGAAATAAATTTCAGTGCTTGACATTTTAATGCTAGTGACACTAAATATATATGTGAAAGATATATGTCATGAAGCAGTTTGCCAGTGTCCCTTTTAGAGTCTTCTGTGAACAGGCAAGACATTTTTGTGTCAATAGAGTTGAAGGTTTTTTTCCTGTATCATCGATGATTGAAAATGAAGAATTGTAAGCACAATTCATCTTAGCGAACAGAGAGCACTGGGTGTGAGTAATGCTGACTGAGGCCAGACATTGACATACGGGCCGTCATCAAACTAATTGTTGTTTGAATTACCTGTTATGATCCGATGACAAATCTCCTTCACTCCTGCCACTGGAGCAGAAAATGTAGCTTGAATTGTCGTGATGTTAGCAAGTGTAAACTGTACTTCAACAAGATGGATAAACCCAATTATGGGGCAGACCTGTAGAGAGAAAATCCATTTAAATCTCGTAATGTTAAGCAGAGCTGTGTTTAATTCATTTGGGCCAATTTGGGAATGATGTATGAGTCTTGGCGAACATTAGTCAAAGGAGGAAACAACATTGCAAAGAGATGCTCTATAAACTGCAACCATCAGGGTGGCAGGCGAGTGCTGTGCCGTTTCAGTGGCTAACACTAATGACTTTGGAAAGCTAAAATGACAAAAAGATGTACTAACGGCTATTGTGAGAGCAGCACTGTGTAAATGAACCAATCAGAGAAACACGGAGAAGAAATGGTGTGTGAATGTGAGCATGTATTTGGAATCTTCTCCTTTGGCTTGCAACTATTGATCTTTTGAATAAAGATGGAAATGTTTATTTTCCAACTTTTTGTTATGACTTCTGCATGCTATACTGCAGTAGGTTTAAGGGAGAAATGCCAAACAGTATTTTTAAAAATTATCTAGATACCTTAAACTGAAAGCCCCCCCCCCCGAATTATGGCACAATCTGCAACTATGTCCTGCTGTTGCATTCTTGCTTCTGAGATAGCATGAATATATGTTTCGTAACATATATATGATCTCAACAGGTTCATTAATGCAGTAAAAGGGATGTTTTAGAGTGCCTTCTGACTCTTATTAGTGTGCTAAGAACATTTTAAATATGTGCTGGAGCACTATATTGTGCAGTAGCAGATTCTGCTTGCAGTTTTATTATGGCAGCATTGTCCAGGGATTGAAGACAGCTCTGTTTTTTGCCCCGACAAGCATACATACAGCATAAATCCTGTTGATAAGAGTTTTTTGTACTTGATATCTCAGTCATATATCTTGAGCACATTAAGAACATGAGAGGCCATGTTGAATCAGGCCAGTGACCCATCCAGTCTAACACTCTGTGTCACACAGTGGCCAAAACCCAGGTGCCATCAGGAGGTCCATCAGCAGGGCCAGAACTCCAGAGGTCCTCCCACTGTTGCCCCCCCACCAACAAGAATACAGAGTATCACTGCTCCAGACATTGTGCTCCATGTATACCTTGTGGCTAATAGCCACTGATGGACCTCTGCTCCATATGTTTATCCAGTTTCTTCTTGAAGCTGTCTATGTTTGTAGGTGCCACCACTTCTTGTGGCAGTGAATTCCACATGTTAATTACTCTTTGGGTGAAGCTTACTGCTCATTAATATCATTCAGTGCACATGAGTTCTTGTATTGTGAGAAAGGGAGACAAGTACTTCTTTCTCTACCTTCTCTATTCCATGCATAATTTTGTAAACCTCATCTCACCCTTCAATTGTTGTTTCTCCATAGTGAGGGTGTTCCATCCCCACAATCATTTTAGTTGCCATTTTCTGCAACTTTTCCAATGCTCTAATATTTTTTTTGAGGTGCGGCAACCAGAACTGTACACAGGATTCCAAATGAGACCACCTTATAGATTTATACAGGGGCATTATGATACTGGCTGATTTATTTTCAATACTCCTTCCTAATAATCCCCAGCATAGCATTTGCCTTTTTTTATTGCAGTTGCACACTGAGTTGACATTTTCAGTGAGTTATCTACCGTGACTCCAAGATCTCTCTCCTGGTCACTCTTTGCCAGTTCAGACCCCATCAATGTATATTTATAATTAGGATTTTTTGGCTCCAATGTGCATTGCTTTGCACTTGTTGAACCTCATTTGCCATGTTGACAGATCCCTCTGGAGCGCCTCACAGTTCTCTCTGGTTCTGAACAACTTAGTGTTATCACGTAAGCACCGGACCTAGTACTGAGCCCTGCGGTACCCTGTTGCTTACCACCTTCCACTCTGAAAACTGCCCATTTATACACACTTTCTCCTTCGTCACTTCAAATATTGACAGTGTGGCTGAAAGCAATGTGGGGATCCATTTTCAGATGAGGAAATGGGATGAAGATGGGGAGAGTTAAAACTCCTACTGCTGCACTGCTGATCCCTATAATCTCTGTCCCTTCATGGCTACTTTTTGAGGCCAGATTATGCACTGAGAGTTCCAACCTTGGAGATCCACCAGCACGTGAGTTTGGTCCTGAGGATTTTGCTTTCCTTAATCCACCCCATTGTTCATACAACACTTTTCATACTCTTTTGCTTCTAAAGGAATAAATAGAAAGGTTGAACTCTTTTGTTTCTCTGTGTTTATGACAGTGAGGTTAGTTTAATTAAAGGCATGATAATGTGGCATAGTTTTGTTTGCATGTATGATTTGGGTCTTGTTCACAGTTGTGAATTTCCCCTAAACTCCCCATTTGAAGATAATTTCAGCCTTCAGCCATAGCTGTTTGTGGGCAATTGACATTTAGCAGCATTCTCAAAAATGGAGATCTGGCATTTAGTTTAAAAGATTTCAGGAAAAAAATCAAACAAAATAGTTATCATTTTGGTATTTCATTTTCTTTTCTGTATTACTAGAAATAGCCATCATTATTGTAGCGCAGTTACTGCTTAAGAGCCTATGTACTTTTTCAAGCAGTTTGTGATTCATGCTTCTGCCACAGGATCCAAAGTGAACTCTCATTATTGCCCTTTGAACTCAGGCATACTGTTACTTTTTTTAAGGCAGTGTTTCTCTTAAACACTTGGAAGTACTCAGTGTACTGTGTAAATTATTTCTGGGTTCATTTTTCCCCTCAGATTAAAAAAACCCATTCAAGTAAAGTCTTGTAATTAATCTCTGTGTTCCCTTATGCAGTGTGTTTGTAACTAGGGTTATGATCCTTATGCAGAAGCACAGAATTCTCTAGCCTTAAAATCATTCAGTCATGATCTGGATAGCCCAGGCTAGCCCGATCTCATCAGATCTCATCAGATCTCATCAGATCTCAGAGGCTAAGTGGCTAGTATTTGGATGGGAAACCTCCAAGAAATACCACGAGCATGCAGAGAAAGGCAATGGCAAACCACCTCTGAAGGACTCTTGCCTTGAAAACCCTATGGGTTTTTAGTCAACTGTGACTTGATGGCACTTTCCACCACCAAAATCATGCATTAGGATCTAAGCCCTTGACTAAGTGTGCTCAGGATTTCAGTTCTGACATCAAAAACTCCAGTTTGCAATTTTAAATATGCTTTAGGATTGTGAACCCTCCTTTGAAGTACTGAAGGATGATAGGGAAATGGCTGAAAAGCTGAATGCATTTTTTGCCTCTGTCTTCACTGTGGAAGATTGCCCACTCCAGAATCGCTGATTTCGGGAGGGGTGTTGAAAGACCTGAGTCAGTTGAGGTGATGAGAGAGGAGGTCCTATAACTGATAGACAACTTAAAAACTAATAAATCACTAGGCCCGGATAGCATACACCCAAGAGTTCTGAAAGAACTCAAATGTGAACTTGTGGATCTCCTGACAAAAATATGTAATCTTTCAAAATCTGCCTCCATTCCTGAGGACTGGAAGGTAGCTAATGTCACTCCCATCTTTAAAAAGGGTTCCAGAGGAGATCTGGGAAATTACAGGCCAGTCAGTCTGACATCCATACCGGGTAAGTTGGTGGAAACTGTTATTAAGGAAAGAATTAGGAGGCACATTGATAAACAAAATTTATTGAGGCAGACTCAGCATGGTTTCTGTAAAGGAAGATCTTGTCTCACTAACCTGTTAGTGTTTTTTGAAGGCATGAACAAACATGTGGACAATAGATGTTGTTTACCTTGACTTCCAGAAAGCTTTTCATAAAGTTCCTCATCAAAGGCTCCTAAGTAAGCTCAATAGTCACGGGATAAACGGACAAGTCCTTTTGTGTATCAAAAACTGGTTAATTAATAGGAAACAGAGAGTGAGTATAAATGGGCAATTTTCTCAGTGGAGGGTGGTAAGCAGTGGGGTACCACAGGGATCAGTACTCAGTCCAGTACTTTTTATCTTAATGATTTGGAGTTGGGAGTAAGCAGTGAAGTGGCTAAATTTGCAGATGACACAAAGTTGTTCAGGCTGGTGAGAACCAGAGAGGATTGTGAGGCACTCCAAAGGCCAACGCTGTGCTTGGGATTGTTAGGAAGGGAATTGAAAACAAATCAGCCAGTATCAGAATTCCCCTGTATAAATCGATGGTGTGACCTCGTTTGGAGTACTGTGTACAGTTCTGGTCACCACACCTCAAAAAAGATATTATGGTATTGGAAAAAGTGCAGAAAGGGGCAACTAGAATGATAAAAGGGTTGGAACACCTTCCCTATGAAGGAAGGTTAAAATGCTTGGGGCTCTTTAGCTTGGAGAAACGACGGCTGAGGGGTGACATGATTGAGGTTTATAAGATTATGCATGGGATACAGCAGGTAGAAAAAGAAGTACTTTTCTTCCTTTCTCACAATACAAGAACTCGTGGACACTCAATGAAATTGCTGAGCAGTTAGGTTAGAACGGATAAAAGGAAGTACTTCTTCACTCAAAGAGTGATTAACAGATGGAATTCACTGCCACAGGAGGTGGTGGCAGCTACAAGCATGGACGGCTTCAAGAGGGAATTAGATAAACATATGAAGCAGAGGTCCACTAGTGGCTATTAGCCATAAGGTATAGGTAGGAACTCTCAGTCTGCGGCAAGTGATGCATTGTATTCTTGGTTTTGGGGGGGGCAACAGTGGGAGGGCTTCTAGTGTCCTGGCCCCACTGGTGGACCTCCTGATGGCACCTGGTATTTTTGGCCACTGTGTGACAGAGTGTTGGACTGGATGGACCATTGGCCTGATCCAACATTGGCTTCTCTTATGTTCTCTCATGTTCTTATGAGCTCTGACAGAGCAGCAGCAGCAGCAGCTTCTAATAACAGACAGAGGAACTTTGGCTCCCGCTCTCCAAGCACTGAAGTGAAGTTGTGGGTTGTCTTTTATGCAGTAGTTAAATGCTTAATACTTGATCAGCAAAAGACACTCCAGTCCATTGACTGGCTAACTGTTTTCCTTAATATGCCGATTTCTCCTGGTTCCCACCAAAACAAAATAAAATAAATTATATTTGATGTTGGAAACTTTCAAGGACTTCCTGTTGATATAAAACCTGGAGTGTCATAGGATTATGTTTTTTAATTTTTTTCTACATGTGTGGATTTATACTGCCTCAAATGTGCTATCTCAAGAGTAAAATGGGCCGTTATCTCACAACCCATATTTGGAAGGTTAAGCCATAATCATATGTGGCAAGATGTAGTGATACCGAATATATTCAGTTGCTGTTTTCCTTCGAGAGCTAGGCAGATGTATGATTTAAGAATCTACAAAGCAATCAAATTAGTGGGTGTGCTTTTCAGCTAACCACATGCAAAGCTGTATGGCTTGATTTCTGCTTTAGTGGTTCAATTATCATTGTCATTTATAGCGAGAGTGGCTTTTTTATCTCTGCATTTTTGCTCTTTCAGAATAGTTTTTACTATAGGTCATGGCATGTGGTTTTTACTTGCAGCACTCCTAGTCAGAGTTCCAGAATGTGACCTGCTTTCACAGTATAGGTATGAGGTTAGGTGTGAAACCTAAAACCTCCCTGTTGAATTTCAGCTCACTCTTCTTCAGTAGTGTTTGAAAATAATTGCATATGGGATTGTTGTGCAGAAATTATCATCCTGGGAATATATGTCACTTGCAGTAAATATGCAAGTTCTATCCATGTGCATCAAATATTGTTATGAATTGTTGGAGACCAGTCTTGCTTGTAGGTGTGGTGATTTTTCTGCTCTGCTACGTGAGCTTTGGCCTGTATCTGGTTGTTCCCCCCACAGTGGCAAAACTGTCATTAAGAATACAGCTTCTGGATTAGGAAGTATAATAAAGCTATCAGACCAGCATTCAGCTTGTTGGAGAAATGAAGCCATCTTTTTTTAAACTCTTGTTTTTCTATCTAGGGATAGGGTTTTTTTGTATTTATCTTGAGAGTTATACTAGTCAGTGTGATGTGATTGCTGGGAGTTGGCTGTTTTGGTTAGTCATAGGATTTCTCACTCTAGGTTGGGAAATTCCTGGAGATTTGGGGGTGGGGTTTGGGAATGGAGGGGACCTCAGCTCCATCATAACGCTTTGGAGGATTGACTCTACAAGCAGGCATTTTCTCCAGGGAACAAATCTCTGTCATCTGGGGGTTCAGTTGTAATTCTGGGAGATCTGCAGGCCGCCCACCTGGAGGCTGGCCGTCCTAGTTGATTACCAGCTCAGAACTCTTGAGCAGGGTTCTCTTTTAGTAGTCAGCTGCCGTCCAGTAATTAGTAGTGAGCATTATAAACATAACTGTGTATAATGGACGGAACTGGAGGTCTATATGACCATAGAAGATATCAGGAAAACTCTCAAGTGAACTACCACTGCTCTGCATCCAGTGAGAAATATAACATTGAAGGAAGGAATCCTTCTAGAAGAATTCTCACTTTTTGGAAGGTAATTCTCAGAATCAACCCAATGTCTAAACATTTAGATGACATTAATTCTGTCAGTGGTCTAGCAGGCAGTTAACTGAGAGCAGTGGTCTTAGTTTTATGTAATGTGTTCGGTTATAATGGGATGTTTGTGGTTATGTTTTTTAAACAAAGATGGGTAAGAATATTCTAATTACATATATTTTTCCATAACACTTTTAGAATTAAGGAGTGGCAGAATTTTTAACCATTATGCCCTTCTCTGTTTGGCTTGTTTTGTCAGTCCTTTTCCTCCCAATGCAGAATGTCATGCAAGAAAGGCATTATTTCAACTATGTCTCTTTAATTTCTACAGATCCTAGCACCATTGTTGTTTTAATTAAACCTAAAGCTATAAAAGTGTTGATGAGATTTGCTGAGGCAGTAATCTTGTTTACTGTTTGCAGTTCCGCCCCTATTTGCTAGAGTAAGAAAAAAAATCCTCTTAAATCATCTCTATTTGTTTTGTGTCATTAATCGTCAGCTTTAATTCCCCCCCTCCAGCATTTTTCCTTGATGCATTTATGTTGCCATTAAAGTTCTAGGTTCATAGGGAATGTTAGATAAAATTATTATTTAGTGTGAAAGCAGGCAATCTAGTTTTATGTCTAAAGTCAAGGCTGCCTTGGACTATCGGTGTTGGTTAATGTCATCCATGTGGCCAGTATCTGGTTAAGAGAGGGAACGGAGGGGAAATAGCATATATGATATAATTTATCTCTCAGGGATGCCGGGACAAAAGGTTCCAGAGTGGAAGGATCTTGGAATTCTTCATTTCATTGCAAGGCATGAAATTAGCAGGCATGAGATGAGGAATCTGTTGCCAGTTGTACTATTTTGTTTCATGTCAGGTTCTTTTATTGCCAAGAAATTCATGTCATGGAAGACTTTATTTCCATTTTACAGCCTTTACCCTACTTGTTAGAATTTCTAGACTTTGGCCTTTCAGAGCTAGAAGGTTCACTTCATTAACGTAAGGAGTACAATTTTATAGACTCAATAAACATCTTGAAATTGTCTGTCCCAATTAATAGTATGTAATGCCCCTCCTACTTCTCTGATTTGTTGATTAAAATAATCCTGTTATGTCATTAGCAGTAAGAAATTGTGTGCTCTCTCTCCCTCTGTAATCCTCATTCTGAATTCTGAAGCCCTCTCTATAAAAGACTGGCAAAACATTTCACACTGTTATCTGATAAAGTGTATCTGATGAAGTGTGCATGCACCCCAAATCTTATTCTCAGAATTAAATTTTGTTGGTCTTAAAGTCTTAAACTTTGTTCTATCACCTCATCTGTTTGTCTATCCTTTTCACATCCTGCACACCTATTGAGTCTTTCAGACTGCTCCAGTTTAACCAACAAACAAACAAGGAATTTCTTCTCCCTACCCCTTCTCCAAAAGGGCTGAATTTCACATGGCATATTTACTGTGGTTTGGTTGAAGGGTTTTGGATTTTTTTATTTATTTTTTTAGTAATTGTATGAGTCTGGGTAGTTAGAAGTTGTATACTACTTGAATTTGGAAGGCAAATTGGCAATGATTCTTTGGTATACTGTAAGAAGAAATTTGGATTTGTTCCAACCTGTGGGCAGCATGATAAATGTGATTCAGGCTTCCATAGAAGTTTGCAGATACAGTTAGATTGCCCCATGGGTGTGTGTATACTAGCATATAAACCTTTGAAGAATGAGGCTGATCAGTGGGTCCGCTTACTGGTACAAATAAACTACTAGAACATGTAGCCTGGAAATCTTTTCTGTGACCCTTAGGCAGTCTACCAGAGCCAGGTTTTGTTTGAATTGTGGATTAAAAGTTGTTGGAGCCCTGACCCTGAATATAGGACAATCCACCTAAAAATATCCACCTAACCCCCCCCCCAAATACATATACATGTATATGTGTGTATGTATATGTATATGTATGTATGTATATATTTGGACATAGCTGTAACTCGTATACAAATTTAAGATGATCCTTTCCCCCTTTTTGGATGGCACACCTGGGGGAAAAGCTAATCTTGCATTTGAGTAATTATTGTATTCATAAATACATAGTACTAGGAGTAAGGCCTGTTGTGGGAAGAAATACAACGAGCTTTAGAGGGAAGCTCCAGGTGAGTGTCCCGGCTGTGGCTGGTGGGGCGGCAGAGGGAAGGGGGAAATAGGAGAAGGCAAGCCATGTTTATTTCCTTCTGCTTAGATATAAGGCAGGGCTGTCTCAAGTCATTTTGCTGCCCCAAGTGGGTAGTATGGGAGGACAGACTCATGGTAACAGGTATGGTTCCCTCCACCCCTGGCTTACGTTGATTTGGGGCTATGCAGTGACAGCTAAGGTAGAAAAGCATCTCCTCCTATGCCATGTCTTCTGGGTTCCAAGGGTCTGGAAAGCGGTTCCATAGCCCGTTACAGGGTTACAAACTCTGTGTTGGGAAATACCTGTAGATTTGAGTGGTAGAGCCAGGGGAGGGCAGAGTTTGGGGTGCAGAGGGACCTCAGTGGGGTATAATTCCATAGAGTCCATTGGTCAAAGCAGCAATTGTCTCCAGGAGAACTGATCTTGGTAATCTGGACATCAGTTGTAATAGCTGGAGATTTCCAGGTGCCGCCTGGAGGTTGGCTTACGTTGATTTGGGGCTATGCAGTGACAGCTAAGGTAGAAAAGCACCTCCTCCTATGCCATGTCTTCTGGGTTCCAAGAGTCTGGAAAACAGTTCAGTAGCCAGTTACAGGGTTGCCAACTCTGGGTTGGGAAATAGCTGTAGATTTGAGGGGTAGAGCCTGGGGAGGGCAGGGTTTGGGGTGGGGAGGGACCTCAGCAGGGTATAATGCCATAGAGTCCACTGGCGAAAGCAGCCATTGTCTCCAGGAGAACTGATCTTGGTCATCAGGACATCAGTTGTAATAGCTGGGAAATTTTCTGTAGGGGAAATGATGTGCTGTGGCTGGGGAACACGGTGATTTCTGGGAGATCTCCAGGCCCCACAGGGAGATTGGGGTATTTATTTTACCTCAGGATTCCCAGCAGCAACAGCAAACTGTTTAGAATGTTAGAGGCAAAGGCCAATCAGGCCGCATATGCAAATGACCTCTGTGTTCCAACTGGCTATTGGGGGGAGAGGAAAAGCAAACTGTTTAGAATATTGGAGGCGAGACTCAGGCAACGCAGGCAGTGGATAGGGACAGCTTCTGAATGACACAGATCACAGAGCCAAAGGCTGTGGGTGCCACGTGGAATGTTCAGCAACGTGCCACCACCAAATCAGCTTTATAATATAGGAGAGATTAGCAAATATTAGTAAACTCCTGGGATCTTTAAACTAACAGGTATTAAAGGTTTTTTTTACCATAGAGCAAAAATGAAGACACATTTGTTTATTTTTGCTTAATTTATCTTGATTATAATATCAAAGACTCTTGTGAAATGTGAAGGTAAAAGCTCTGAGAAAGAGGAGATGGCAGGCAGTGGGGATTAAGAGGGTATAGGAATAGGAGAAGTGGAACTGTGGAGGTGGGAAGAGAGATTCTGAGTTAGCAAGTTTCCTTCTAGTTACGAAAGATTCCTTCACAGCCTTGAGGGCTTAGAAACTGCTTACCGTTTGAACTGAAATGGCACATTCTTGCTATTTTGGAAGGGCACCCTTATTTATTTATTAACACCTCTGACAAGAGCTTAGAGTAGACATAGTTCTTTACCATGAATAAACACACACGTTGTACCTGGTGGAATGAGTTTTCTTTTGAAGGCTCTACTGGTAACAGAATATTTGCAGTGTTCGAGAGAGTTCTGCAGTATATAGCTTGACTGAATAAATAATCTCTCCTCCCTCTTTTATTCAGTGCTTGAGGAAGTATAAAATAAAACACCATTCCAGACCTTAAGAAGCTCTTGTTTGCCTTTACTTGTGTTACAGAGGCCTAATGTTAAGAGAACTCAGTTGTAATTTGAGAAACTGAAAAGCATTCCTAATCAATGGGGTCTTAACTCTGAAGACTTGGGTAACATGTATTTATTGTTTAGTGGGATAAATAATAGATCAGTGTGGGATGGTGGTTTTTGTTTCTTATTTATTTATTACTTACTATGACTTCACTGTCCACTTCCAACGAAGTATACATTGAAAATGATAAAAGTACAGAATTAAAACAAAAGAACACAAAGGTGTAACAACGATCAAGCAGCACCTCTAAAACAGTTGAGGCCATAAAAGCTAGGGATGGGCACAAACGGAATTACAAACCTAAGTTTATCATGAACCAGGCCTGGTTTGTGGTTTGCGAACCTTGGTTCGTGCCATCCCGCCTTCAAAAACCTCCCACAAACCAACCAGGGGGGTTTGTGTGGTTGTGTCAGCAGACACACTGGCATCCGCGGCGGGGCTTGGAGAAGGCATTTAAGGAGACTGCATTCCCTTTAAATGACTTTTGCAATATTGAACGCTCCCTTTATATGGCTTTAGCAAGATCGTCTTGGTTTGTGGTCGTGGGACCTCACAAACCATGAACTGGGATGAACCTCCATTTTCCTAGTTTGTTCCCATCCCTAATAAAAGCCTTTTTGGAAGTGTCTTGTGTCATTATTCTAAACATGGGCAGGATATTGCCAAAGGATGGTGCCAACAATTCAACAGCAACAATTCAAAGGTGGGAGTACCCATAATAAGGTTTCTCTAGGACATCTTAAGGCCAAGGAAGGAGGGTTACGGAAGAATACATTATTTCATATATCCAGGGTCCTTGTCATTTAAAGATTAAAGAACACTGGAATTAAAGAACACAGGATCTGGAAACACTGGTAAACCAGTGCAATGTTATGTTTTGTTTACAAATGTCAGCAGTTTGGCCGCATTCTAGACCAGTTGTAGTTTCTGAGCATTATTCAAAGGTAGACTGATTTATTTATTTATATGAAGTAGTATGACCCCTTGACTGGGGAAAAGGGCATCTCCCATTATCAATCCTATACACTATTTTTGGTCTTTTCAGACCCCAGCCTCTTGCACAGGCGGAACTGCAGGAAAGAGAACAGCAGCTCATGCCACATAGGTAGTCCCCAAGATATCTTGGAACAGTGCATTAGTTCTCAGGACACCCATGAAGTCCTGAGCTGTTCAAACAAGGAGGGGTCTCAGCATGAGTGTTAGTGTTTCCCAGGACTAAAGCCTGGAAGACCTTGATAACAATTAAAAAATAACAAAAAAGGAGTCAGCTCAAGTGGCTCAGTTGGGGAACTGTCTTGGCTAAAGAATTGTTGGTTTATAAGTAAGATTCCCAGCCACTTCCTAGTATCAAGCATAAGGTAGTGTGATGGATTTGATTTCCAGAAAGAGACAGAAAAAACATGTGAGACAGAAAAAATGTGTAGCTCAGTTGGAGGGTGATGGCACAAGTGGACCCCCCCCACCTTTTCTTCTATCCCATGTAGCTGCCTGTGAGCTTTGAAAAGGTGGTGCTGGGGGTGGGTGGGGGAGATTGCAGAGATTATGAGCTATGCTACATGGGCAGCTACATCGAGGAGGGGAAAGCAGGTGAAATCACACATCCTTATTTTGCTAGAGGTGATGAAGCTCTGCTCATGGAAGAGACACCGAAGGGTAAATTCTCTTGCTTTCTCCTCTTCAGCACAGCCTCTGATGTTGCATTTTTTTCAATCCATAAGGGTCCTTCAAGCTGTGGCATTGCCTTTTAGAGGCTTTCAGATAAATGTTGGGAAAGGCAGGGAAAATTCACTTCCACCAGCAGCTTTCACAAATGCTGTGTAGAATCCAGCCCATTCCAGTGTCTTTAAAGAATGTCCTATTTTAATTTGCATTCTTGGGAAAAATTGGGGTATAATCAAGCTATTCCCACAGATTTGAAGGAGAGAGACCTAAACATGTGCTTAACACTCTCACTGAATGTGGTGGAAACTAAGTGATTAACTTTGTCTCGTCATGACTTTGAAGTATGAAAGTTACTTAGAACGACTAAACAAAGTTTGAGTCAAGTGGCACCTTTAAGACCAACAGTTTTATTCTGGGTATAAGCTTTCATATGCACACACACTTTTTCCTCCCAATATTTTTTATGCATGGATCAGAGAAAGTGTGGAGAAAAATTCCAGTCATGATGTTCCCACACATCTTGATAACAAATTTTTATCCTCCAATTTTGTTTCTGTGTCTGATTTCTATTGTGCTCATATGGATTGGGAGTGCTTGTTTTGGAATGACCCCTTCGTGTTACAAGGACTGTGTCGTGGGTTGGCCAGGGCTCAGTGATAGCAAGGACTCCTCATGAGGAGAGGAGCCTTGTGTAGCCAGCCTTGAGTTAACAAGAGAAGATGACCAGCAGGAAAATGAGCCGCAGGCTTGTCAGGATTTGTAGCCAGCAGCTGGTACAGAGCCACCCACACCCTCCAGCCCTGATGCAGCAGGTGAACCTCAGTTGGTCATTCCCAGCTCACCAGTATCACTCACACCGTTAGAGCGCAACAGATGGAGGCTGAGAACAGAGCTATAGATGAGACAGCAAAGTGCACATCTCCTGACCCGATGTCAGCTGCTTGCTGATAACAAAGATGAGTAGCTGCAGGACTGCTTCTGAGCAGCTGGCTGCAGGCATGACACTTAGGCATGGGGCTGTAAAAACCAGCCAAGAGAGGCTGTTGGGGTGGACACAACACATATGATAGATGCTAAGCCACTGCCTCTGCTTTGCCTGACTTCTGGACCCCTGACCTTAGACTCAACGATCCTGCTTGCCTGACTTCTGGCACCTGATACTTGGAGCCTGCAAACCAGTACAGTCTGAATATTTCTAAGAAGAGTAGAAGAAGAAGAGTTGGTTTTATACCCTACCCTTCACTATCCAAAGGAGTCTCAGAGTGGCTTACAATAACATTCCCTTCCTCTCCCCACAATAAACACTCTGTGAGGTAGGTGGGGCTGAGAGAGCTCTGAGAGAGCTGTGACTGACCCGAGGTCACCCAGCTGGCTTCATGTGGAGGAGTGGGGATTCAAACCCAGTTCTCCAGATTAGGGGACATAGTGGGGGCTGGAAGTAGGTGAGGCCACTTACAACTAAGGGAGTATGGTTGCAGGGACAAAGTGGTACCACTGATGTCTCCCTTAAACAATATTAACAGGCCTGCTATACCCTGTTTTTCCAAGGACCCGTTTCAACCATGTGCTGACTTCACCTCCCCACCCCTAAAAGTAGAAGTTTGTTGTTGTTATTGCATATATAGCTACATTTACTTTTTCATGATAGGATTCGACTTAGGTATGGAAATGCAGTTGTTTTCAATGTCACAGTTCTAGAGGCTTTATGTTACCGGTCTCTAAGAATGAGCATTTTCTCCTTATACATGACTGATCCATGGGTTAAAAAAAAGAAAGAAAAAGACTAGCTTCATCCAGCTGTTAACAGTGCCAAAACAAAATCTGCGTCTCTTTACGAGTATAAACAGAATATATAATATGTGTAAGTAAAATAAACTTAGTCCTGGCTTGTTAGTTTAGATATTTAGCTATTTATGCACATGTTTTTAAAAACTAATATAATAAAAAAATGGTAACTAATTTTAAGTCATGGTCACAGGCAAATTTAACCTTCAAGTTTTAACTTGCTTGTGACTGAGTGTTGAATTCTTTTTCTATCCTTCTCTCTGAACCAATCTTTCATGTATACAGAAGTATAATTATTATTATAGTGTTCAGATTTTGCTGGCTCTATTCCAGTAACAACATCCCTGTCTTTTTTCATTGCAGAGCAAAAGCAATCTGAAGGGTTCATAATTCTTTAAATTGGATTTTAATTCTGATCCCCTTATGCTCTGTAAACAGTGTTTTGTGAAACCTCATTGTTTTGAATAACAAACTAATGATAGTGCTTTATTTTTTATATCAAATGCATGCCCATGAAGTGTGGGTTGAACTCTGAATAGTGGGCACTAGACTCAGTGGTCCAGTCAGAAACAAATGATCTGAAAATAGGTGTTTCTTTACTAAAACAGTAATTTACTTGTGGAATTCACTACCACGGTATATTGAGATGGTTGTTGGTTTAGTTGGTTTTAAATTATGATTATTAGACAAATTAATGGATTGTGGGTTATTAGCCCTGATAATGAAATGAAATCCCCATGTAGAGAGGCTGCAACGTTCTGAATACTAGTGCTGGGGGAGGCAATAATTAGGAGAGATTTTGGTCTCCCTGTCCTGTTTGTAGGCATTCTGGAAAAATCTTGTTCACCAATGCGTGAAACTTATAGTAGACCATATGGACTAGTGGTCTGATCCCACATGGTTGTTTTTATATGAGGAGTTTATTCATAGGCAGTGAAAAATCCATATGATATGATACAACTACTAAGGAAATAATGAAATACATGTAGAAAAGGAACACTAACATAAGATGACACTCGATGTGGCTTAGCACTATCCAACAAAAACACAGTACTTATGAAAAGACACAAACATTCAAACACTCAGAAATCTGGTGACTACCAGTGAAAGAACACTTTCCTTGGAACAAGCTGCATGGAACAGACTTGAGTAGGGTTCTGTATATACCTGCCTAGGATTTCTCTTTGAGTTGCTGAAGAGGGAAGGAAGACGGTAGTAAGAAAAGAGAATGGCTTTGAGTACATACAGGGTGCCCTTCCATTGCTACTGAATAACTCACAATAGGCCGCCATTCACTGGAGGAAGGGCTCTTAAATCAGGGGCTATGACTTACTGGTATGCTTGAAGGCTTAATACCTTAAACACAGACTGGAAGGAAAATGACAGAGAGGAAAAGAGCAATGAGACCAAGATCTCTCTTTTCAACTAGTGGACTTGATCTCTATCTCTTCCTTTCTTAGAATGGGCTCCAAAATCTCGCAGGCTTCTAAGCATTATCAAGATTGTCCCTGTTGTTAAAGCTTCAAACCCCCTCCCCAAAAGGGGCTTCTGATATTGCTGTTGCCCTGTTCTCCCAGGAAAAGAATTTAAGATGTAGCCTTGTGGTTTACAAGAGCCCTGTGTGTGTGGTTAGATCAAGATGGGTAGCCGTGTCTGTAGCAGTAGAAAAGAGTAAGAGTCCAGTAGCACCTTAAAGACTAACAAAATTTGTAGCAGGGCATGAGCTTTTGTGAGTCACTGCTCACTTCTTCAGATGTCTTACTGATTTTCTACTGTGTGTGGTTGTGTCCTTAGAATATTTGTCCCCTGTCCCCTGCAGCTTGCTTCCTGCCCCCCAAATTCTAATTCTGAACAATAGGGGACCCCAAAGGACAACATGAAGGGGTATTGGAGATCTACTGAGGGAGGGGGGATTCAGTGAAAATTATGCCCCTCCGTGCAGAAATTATAATTGGGATCCAATCTACCATCTCAGATGATCTCCTACAGTTTTGCCATAAACTGAATGTGACTTTACATTTTCCAGTATGTTTTTTCTGTAATCGTTTGGAGGACCAAAAGCAATGAACGCATCTAACCTAAATAGATAAGTTTTGCTAGTAAGTGCCCAGAGGGTTAAAAGAAATGTGAGAGGACCAGCTGGTAGTTTTTGGGTGTAATCTCAGAGGGATATGCCTACTATCCCTCTGCTTATCACAACTAATCCAATCACGGCTGCTATTGTCATTCACCTGCTAATGTCATTTGGCATCTGAAATCACTCCACTTTCCAATATATAGGATAGATGGACTCACGTTCTAGCTGTATCTGAAGAAGTGAGTAGTGACTCACAAAAGCTCATACCCTGCTACAAATTTTGTTAGTCTTTAAGGTGCTACTGGACTCTTACTCTTTTCTACTGCTACAGACACGGCTACCCATCTTGATCTAACCACACACACAGGGCTCTTGTAAACCACAAGGCTACATCTTAAATTCTTTTCCTGGGAGAACAGGGCAACAGCAATATCAGAAGCCCCTTTTGGGGAGGGGGTTTGAAGCTTTAACAACAGGGACAATCTTGATAATGCTTAGAAGCCTGCGAGATTTTGGAGCCCATTCTAAGAAAGGAAGAGATAGAGATCAAGTCCACTAGTTGAAAAGAGAGATCTTGGTCTCATTGCTCTTTTCCTCTCTGTCATTTTCCTTCCAGTCTGTGTTTAAGGTATTAAGCCTTCAAGCATACCAGTAAGTCATAGCCCCTGATTTAAGAGCCCTTCCTCCAGTGAATGGCGGCCTATTGTGAGTTATTCAGTAGCAATGGAAGGGCACCCTGTATGTACTCAAAGCCATTCTCTTTTCTTACTACCGTCTTCCTTCCCTCTTCAGCAACTCAAAGAGAAATCCTAGGCAGGTATATACAGAACCCTACTCAAGTCTGTTCCATGCAGCTTGTTCCAAGGAAAGTGTTCTTTCACTGGTAGTCACCAGATTTCTGAGTGTTTGAATGTTTGTGTCTTTTCATAAGTACTGTGTTTTTGTTGGATAGTGCTAAGCCACATCGAGTGTCATCTTATGTTAGTGTTCCTTTTCTACATGTATTTCATTATTTCCTTAGTAGTTGTATCATATCATATGGATTTTTCACTGCCTATGAATAAACTCCTCATATAAAAACAACCATGTGGGATCAGACCACTAGTCCATATGGTCTACTATAAGTTTCACGCATTGGTGAACAAGATTTTTCCAGAATGCCTACAAACAGGACAGGGAGACCAAAATCTCTCCTAATTATTGCCTCCCCCAGCACTAGTATTCAGAACGTTGCAGCCTCTCTACATGGGGATTTCATTTCATTATCAGGGCTAATAACCCACAATCCATTAATTTGTCTAATAATCATAATTTAAAACCAACTAAACCAACAACCATCTCAATATACCGTGGTAGTGAATTCCACAAGTAAATTACTGTTTTAGTAAAGAAACACCTATTTTCAGATCATTTGTTTCTGACTGGACCACTGAGTCTAGTGCCCACTATTCAGAGTTCAACCCACACTTCATGGGCATGCATTTGATATAAAAAATAAAGCACTATCATTAGTTTGTTATTCAAAACAATGAGGTTTCACAAAACACTGTTTACAGAGCATAAGGGGATCAGAATTAAAATCCAATTTAAAGAATTATGAACCCTTCAGATTGCTTTTGCTCTGCAATGAAAAAAGACAGGGATGTTGTTACTGGAATAGAGCCAGCAAAATCTGAACACTATAATAATAATTATACTTCTGTATACATGAAAGATTGGTTCAGAGAGAAGGATAGAAAAAGAATTCAACACTCAGTCACAAGCAAGTTAAAACTTGAAGGTTAAATTTGCCTGTGACCATGACTTAAAATTAGTTACCATTTTTTTATTATATTAGTTTTTAAAAACATGTGCATAAATAGCTAAATATCTAAACTAACAAGCCAGGACTAAGTTTATTTTACTTACACATATTATATATTCTGTTTATACTCGTAAAGAGACGCAGATTTTGTTTTGGCACTGTTAACAGCTTCACCTCTATTGTATATTCATCAGGGATGCGATCTAGGTCAAACTTGAATGGCCTAGTGGTTTTCCCAATTTTCTTCAGTTTAAGTCTGAATTTTGCAATGAGTAGCTCATGATCTGGACCACAGTCAGCTCCAGGTCTTGTTTTTACTGACTGGATAGAGCTTCTCCATCTTTGACTGCAAATTATATAGTCAATCTGATTTCGGTTTTGTCCATCTTGTGATGTCCATGTGAAGAGTCGCCTCTTAGGTTGTTGGAAAAGGGTGTTCACTATGACCAGTGTGTTCTCTTGACAAAACTCTGTTAACCTTTGCCCTGCTTCATTTTGCTTTCCAAGGCCAAACTTGTCTGTTATTCCGGTTACCTTTTGACTTCCTACTTTAGCATTCTAGTCCCCTATGATGATGAGGACATCATTTTTTGGTGTTAGTTCTAGGAGGTGTTGTAGGTCTTCATAGAACCGGTCCGCTTCAGCCTCTTCTGCATCAGTGGCTGGGGCATAGACTTGGATTACTGTGCTGTTGAATGGTTTGCCTTGGAATCGGACCGAAATCATTCTGTCATTTTTGAGATTGTATCCTAGTACTGACTTTTGCACTCTCTTGTTGAGTATAAAGGCTATAAATTAAGGTGCTACTGGACTCTTATTCTTTTCTACTTTCTCAGAAGTAACGTAATGGCATTTACCTGTGAAGGCTTCATGTGATGTGAAAAGTGTGGGCTTTTTAAATCTCCCACCCATTATGGCTGTTTTCTTCACTTTTGAAAACTGTTTCTTTTCTTTTTTTTAATTTGAAGAAATGAAACAGCTTTTCTTGTGTATATTTGAATAGGTGTTTCTATTTATGGATTTTGCGCACACCCTACCCACAAGGCAGATTTTATATATGGGCTTTGTTGAATTTTGATTTTAATATTGTTATAAAATACCTATTAAAACACTACAGTATAATGTCAGAGTTATAATTACTATCATAACTAATTAACCTCCAGGCATTATTACCGTAATAGCCGAGTTGAATAAATATTTACAGCACTTCTACAAATGGCTCAGATTGAGAGGCTAGAAGTATCTCTATTGTAGCAGTTAACTGAGATTCGTGTGCTGTCCTGGTATGGCAGTGAGTCTCTTTTTCAGATCAACTTTGGAAGTCCTGGTTTGAAATGGTACTCTGAGGCTGTGGTCACACTGGAGGCTTGGCATGATCTGGCTGCACTTCTGTTTGTCGTGGTTTAAATAGTTGTGGAAAGTTTTGATCAGGCATCCCTCCTTGAATTGGCTTCACCTCATGCTCACCCCGTGGTCCATTGTTCAGATTGTTCCAGCAGCCTTTTTTGTTTGTTTGTTTTTCACCTATGCACATAAGCGTGTATCTGAAGCTCCAGCTTCTTTCTAACAAGTACTCTGGCCCCTCTCAGCCCCCTTCATTTGCCTCTTTTCTGTGGAATACATGGGGGGGGGGAGTGCAGATGTACATGAGAGTAGTCCCATTGACTTCATTGCATTTACCCTTATGTCAGTCATGGGATGCTCTCAGACTCTGATGCAGAAACAGGAGAGAGGGTTTTTTGGGGGGAGCATTTGTTGTTCAAAAAGAACTCCCCTGGGAACTGCCGATCAATGCTCCCTCTAAGCTGTGGAGTCTTGTGAGCAAAAATTCGAACGATTTGGCTACTGCATAAATTAGTTTGCTCTGGCGCCATCCCTCCTGAGTTAAGACAAAAATGTGTGAGCCAGAGCCTAAAAAACTGCAAGCTAGCTCACAATAACTCAGCTTGGAGGGAACACTGCTCCCGATCCAGAATGACTACTTGGCCAAGGTGATTGACAGTGCAGGGAGCTTATGTGGTTATGTGAACATTGCTACTTGATTTTAAAAAAAAAGGAGGCGAAAATGGAAGGGAAAGTGCAGACTTCCGAAGCGGCTTGACTTCGCAAGAGGGGAGTTCAGACAGCCGGAAACGTGGAGTGGAAATGCTGGCATCTCTGAATACCAGACTTTCCATAGTGCCTGATTACTCCACTTCCAAAGCGAGGCACAGTGGGTGCTGACGACTGGAGCATGGAATGCAAATGTTTGTTTATTTAGTTTTTTATTAATCACATTTATACCCCGCCCTCCCTGCAATGCAGGCTCAGGGCAGCTCACAGTCAGTACATAAAATACAGTTAAAACCACATAAAACCATATAAAACAATTCCATTATTAATACAGTTTCATAAAGTGCTGAAGATAGTTACTCAAGATGGCTTATTTCAGTGTACTCTCTAAAAATTCTTCTGCTCAAGATCTTCCTGTGGCTCAGGTTGGATGTTAAAACCAAGAGCCAGGGCTCTATAATGGTGGCAGCACCCTAGCTGAAAGCCTGGCGGAAGAGCTCCATCTTGCAGGCTCTGCGGAACTGCAAGAGGTCCCACAGGGCCATGATCTCCTCTGGGAGCTCATTCCACCAGGATGGGGCCGCCACCGAGAAAGCCCTGGCCCTGGTAGTAGCAAGCCTGGCCTCTTTTGGGCCAGGGAGGGTCAATCGATGTTGAGACCCCGACTAAAGTGCTCTCTGGGGTGTATATATAGGGAAAGGCAGTTCCGCAGGTATGCTGGACCCTGGCCATATAGGGCTTTAAAGGTAAGAACCAGCACCTTGAAGCAGATTTGGTATGCTACTGGCAGCCAGTGCAGTTGCCGCAGCACAGGCTGGATGTGCTCCACCTTGGGGAGATCCATCAAAAGCCTGGCTGCAGCATTCTGCACTAGCTGCAGCTTCCGGATCTGCGACAAGGGCAGCTCCATGTAGAGCATTACAGTAGTCTAGTCTCGAGGTGACCATAGCATGGATCACTGTTGCTACGTCAGTGCGGTCTGATAGAGCTGGGTGTCATCAGCGTACTGGTGACATCCCAGCCAATGCCTCTGGGCAATCTGAGTAAGGGGGCGCATATAGATGCTAAATAACATCAGGGAGAGCACAGCCCCTTGAGGCACTCCACAGTCCAGTAGATGCCTCTTGGACTGCTGTTCCCCTAGCGCCACCCTTTGTCCTCGACCTTGGAGAAAGGAAGTGAACCATTGTAAGGCAAGCCCCTGAATTCCTATGTCAGCGAGGCAGCAGGCCAGTAGCGGATGGTTGACCATGTCGAACGCCGCCGACAGGTCCAGCAACATCAGCACCGCCGATCCGCCTCGTTCCAGATGCCTATGAAGGTCATCCGTGAGTGCAACCAGTGCTGTCTCTGTCCCATGACCACGGCGAAAGCCGGACTGGAAGGGGTCTAAGATGGAAGCATCATCCAGAAATGTTGTTGTCCGATCACGCTCTTTAAATCAGCAAAGGTAACACAACTATATCAGCGTGAATGGCTCGTGTGATCGCAGCCTGAATCAAGGAAAAACTTGAGGGGAAGCCTGTGTAATACTAGTTTGAGTGGATCCAAAGATGGCCTTCTGGGAATACAAGGGAAGCTTTTGCTAGTCAGTTCTTTCTTGCTTGAAAGTTCTTGCCCTCCAAGCTTGCCTCTGCCAAGGTTCCAGCTCTATTTTTACCATGTCTGGACATCATGGAGGGGGGGAAAGCAGTTGGAAGAGGGGTTTGCAGAAGAGTGACTAGCAGGAGAAGCATTAATGATTGCCTTCCTCCTGTAGTCGTAAGTTGCCCACTCCCAAGGACCCTTACCAGAGAGAAGAGGCTGTCCTGCTTTGTTATCCAGGTCTGCTTTAAGTTTGACACCTGAGTTTGTCCATTACAGTGATGATGTGAGCTGCTGCTCTGGGGTCCAACAGGCTAGATTTCTCATGCTTCATTTTATAAAGCCTACATTAACAGCTGGGTTGGTTGGAGTTCTTTGGCATCTGACTAAGGGATTATGGCTTGTTCTCAAGTGAGTCAATCTAGTGTAATTTATTTCAGGTCTATCAGAAAAGATCAATCAAAGCTCTTTTGAAAGTAAAGTTGTAATCAGCCTGTGTAGTTAGATGTCCCTGTTGTTGTACTAATTTTCTTTTTCAGTCTGCAGCTAAGAAGATATATTGGAGTGATCTTTTTGTATGAGTGTTTTACACACCATTAGCTTTTTCAAAGGTTGGCTGTGTTTTGCGAACTCTTACAGTTTATGTACACTTCGAAGCAATCCTGCTCTTGTTTTCTGAAAGTCTGAACTTGAGAAGTTGTACTTGAGTTGAAAAGAGTATAGTGATTGAGTGTCTTTTTAAAATAAAGGCAATGAATTAGACAGATTCTATTATGCCTTATATAGTTAATAGCACATATGCACCGTTGCTCTTTTGTTGCTTTACTTTTGCTTTAATTCCCAGTTGATCCTCATTGTCTTGGTACCAGTTCTCATGCAGTTCCCTTAAAGAAGGGAATTTTGTCCCCATTTAAACTGAATTACTAGACAAAACTTCTACAGTGACTCTGGTGGATGGTTTGATTAAGCAAAAACATCTCAATGGGAAGAGGTTTAAATTTTTAAAAAGGGAGGGGAGAGAAAGAGAAATATGCAGGTTCAAATTTTAAAACAAAATTTTAAATCAAGGAGCAAAGTTGCTGATTCTGCAATTAAAGTAAAGATACTTCAGCTGTACTTATATTGCTTTATAATTTTGACCAGCACATTGTCCTATATGTTATAACCTAGGATGCTTGGAACAATAAGACGAGGCTTCAGATATAGTGGCAGAGAATCTTTAATGTTGCTGCACATTTGCTCCTGAGGGATAGTGTGCACATATATCACTAGGAGAGTCTGTGATTAAGAGACTGGAAACATGTTGGGAGATTAAACACCCCTCCTTGCAGGCTCCTGCTTCAATTGACCTGGTGGTGAAGGTATGTTTGATGGACAGGAGGCTGTCCTGCCCCTGAAGGGAAAAACAGCCAGTTAGCTGTCTGTGGGAGTGCTTCTTCAGCATCCAATCACCTTTCAGGGGGAAGGCAGAATGTTGGAGGGAAGAGAGGAGGAAGTTCAGTTGAGATCTGCCTCAGAGAGGGTGCGGACAGTTAATTCAGGTCAGCCTCAGGGTGAGTGCAGTGAGAGTTCAGTTCTGCCTCAGGGGAGAGAGCAGTGATCGCTCGCGTCTGGCTCAGAAAAAGTGCAGGCAGGGAAGGGTAGCCTTGCCTGGTAATGGGGCAGAGTGGTTTGTCTCTACCTCTGGGAGTGAATCAAGTATCCAATTATTAGGCCTGTCTCTGGTAATCAGTAGACATTGTATCATTTAGTCTGGCTCCTGGGAAATGGAAGGCTGGTGTGGGTGGACTCTGTGTGAGAGGATCCAACCTAGTGGCTAGTCAGTAAAAGCCCAGTGGCATCTGAAAGTATTAAAGGAAATTCAGACCACATAACTAGCTTAAATTTCTGTGCCTCAGCCAGTTTTCTCCTCTGTCGGTTCTGCTGTGTTCTTTGAAACTAACCTGTAAATAAATAAATCTTCTGTGTTGTTTATATACAAATCTTGCCTCAGTGATCTCAATATTCTACTTGCGCACCCCAAAACTTACCTCAGGTCAGTGAACCTGGTAACTGAGGGGAAGGTTTATAGTTTAAAACAAACCTGGTTTGCCAAAATCATAGGAGGCTGTGTGGGTCTCCTGAGTTGGTAGAAAGGGCCTGTCACAATATGAAGGTGTCACTGCTCAGGTGGGGTGTCACCTGGCGCTGCCACCACTCTGGTTCCAGGCTCCTCTGAGAAGGCCCAGAGCACCTTCCTAGGCCTTTAGACCTCCCTTTTGGCCGGATAATAGGCGTGAGGACCAGGCAAAGTGAACAGTAAAGATAGTTTATTATATAAATAATCAATAAATAAATATAAGAGGTCAAACAACAAGGTGCAGAAATATAACAGTAAGTGGGTGAAAAGAAAAGAAATCAAATGCCCTAACGCGTCTAAATATATACTGTCCCTAGCTCACTATTCCAAGTGGCACTAGACTACTCACCCTTCCCTCAGGATGGGGGTCTCTTCCGTACAGCAGCCTCAGTCCCTTCTGGCTCTGTCCCCTGGGAAGAAGAACAGCTTTTCCTGCTGCACCAGATCTTTTATTCCAAGCCCTCCTCTTTCCTATTGGTCAATTTTGGCTCCAAAACCTCTCAGGGGCTTCTGGGAGTTGTAGGCCCAGCCTCACCTACTGCTAGCCAGACTCCATGGGCCTAGTAGGCCTCTGGTGGCACAGCCCAGATAGGGCTGCCAAATGTGGCTGGGGGGCGGGGAATCCCCCGCTTTGAAGCCCTGATTTCCAACGGGAACCCCACCCCTGGTGTGCGCGTCACTAGCAAGTGATGTAGGCACGCCAGGGACGCTGGGGGCGGGGCCACGACCATGCAAGGGAAAACTCCATGGTTTCCCCTTGTATGGCCGTGGCCCCGCCCCCAGCGTCCCCGGCGTGCCTACGTCACTTCCGAGTGACGTGCGCGCGCACAACCCCAATGCCGTCTGGGAGCCCCCTGCTCCCGGCGAAGAAGAATTTGGCAACCCTAAGCCCAGCATGACAGAAGGGTTCTCCCCCTCTGGGAAGGGCATTTGGGGAAGAAGTGCTTGATCTTGAGGCCCACTTCCCACCTTTATGGTGAAAATATTGGCTCTGTTCTAAGTGCACTACCTGTATATTTTAACTTGAATTAGATAATTTGTTTCCAAGGATTAGTACTTGATCATACATAAATAGCCAATGATGAGGCTGAACAACTAGGTTTTTCTGATGATAAGCATTCTATATCAAAAGGATTAAGTTTAAAAGAAATAAGCAGGTGAAATATTAAGGTAGGCCAAATCTCATGTTAAGAAGGGAGAATAGTGCTAGACCTGATTTGTATCATCCTGTGCTATTTATTTATGTCCCTAGTACTAGATAAAAGTGAGTGGATTTGGAGGCAATCTTTTAACTTTAAATAGCTATAAATATGTACTTGGTGGAATTTCTTTGGCTGTATTATGTTTTATAGGTTGGATACTCAGTAAATTTTGCTATTGTCTATTATGCTTTATTGCTTTATGTTACAAAAGGAAAACATAATAAAATTTATATATATAAAAAGAAGGAAGAATAAGATTTCTATAGTTACTGGAACAGGAAGCAGTTAGCCATGGTATAAATTATCACCTTGGTTGCCTCTGGCTAATCTGATACTAAAGTATGATGATATAAGAAGTGGATTGGGAATAAGGACCCCCGTCCCTTGTAGCCCTACAATTCTGTGGTTCTGTGATACTACATGATGAGAACTTTTAAACACAGGATGTTTATTGTAGCTCAGTGTAAATTATTCAACCTGTCATTTGGTATGTCATTCAAAGTTCCATGATAAAATAATGCCAGTTCACAAAATCAGAGCATAGAGCTCCTACTAGTTAACACTCACACTGTGCCTGCATTGTGCTAGGTGCTGTATGGGCAATATATTTGGGGCAATGAGTGTTTCATTAGTGGCTGGCACTGGATATATTGCAGATTGTTTCTTGTGCACTAAGTGACTGTTCAGCAGTATCTCTACTGTCACTTATTTCCAGATGTGGAATTTCAGACTTGGAATATACTAGTGATAGCTACTGATTTATGTTATGAACAAGCCTTCAGTTTTACTGGGATCACTGACCAAAATCCTGGCTTAATTCTGTCCATTAGTTTTTTGTAGTGTTGAAATAACTATTCCTCAAAATTTGAACTTTTGTTTGAAATTCTGGACTTTTAGAGAAGTGTTTTCATTCTTACTATCTAAAACTGTTTAGCAAAATGAGTTATTTTTCTTTCAGTCCTGTATATCCTACAGATATTCCTAAGAGTTTATCTATGTATCAACCTATCTTCTTTCTGCCTAGCCTCCATTTTCTCTATCTCTTCTTTCCATTATTGAAGTTGCCCCTTTAAAAGCAAGCATGCTGAGGAGGTCTCCTGCCTTTGATGCTGCTGTGTACTTGAACCTTTAATAATTAATTTTCTTCCCTTTTACTAATACCTGGACTAAAAGGAGAAAAGAATAGTCAGAGTAAATGCTAATAATTGTGCATGTAATGTAATGGAAGTGGTTCATTTACATGCTTATGCAGGCTTCTTCATCTCAGTACTTGAATGTTCCACTACACTTGCATTTACCTTCTTGTAGCTGTGCTTTGATGAAGGTTGGCCACATTATAAATAAGCTGGTTACCATGGTGAAAATCAGAGTCCTTGTCTGTTGTATATAACCTTTCCTATCTTTCTGGACACTGTAGAATGTGTGTGTGCATTTGTGTGTAAACTCTGTGTGTGTGTGTGTGTGTGTAGTTAGATAACGTGCTTAATACAGAGTACTTGAATAGAATAGCATATACTTTTTGGATACAATTTTAACTATGAAGTACTGCTTTTCCACCTCTCAACATTGATTTAAAATGTCTTAAAACTGGATGACTGAAAAGAAACATTTGGGGGCTTTTCTTGAAAGATCCTTGTCCCACATCGTTGACAGTGCTGCTGCAAGGTCAACACATCTTCCAACAAAGAATTTGGTCTGGTGCAACAGTGAAAACTTATGCCTGGCCAGCTGTGGAGCATGGTGGAAACAGCTGATTCATGTATTTATCATTTTGGCTATCTGCAGATTCCAAGTATTTGGAAGTTTATTTTGTTTTCAGTAACTTTGATAAATGGAGAAGGCTCTTCACTGAATTATATGAGACTTTGCTCATTAAGGTTTTAAGGGCATTGTTCTCTGCATTGATGTGTTTATTTAACTTGGCTGATTGTAGTAATTAAATAATTTGAAATTGTTTTTATAAAGATAGCATGAATCAGCAAGCTCCATCACTTGCTGTCTATTGGACTGGACAGTTCTCGGTATCCCTGAATATTTCATATTTGCACAATTTGTCAGCTAGCTTTTGATCATAGCTAGACCACCTTTTGACTGACTCCCAAATATGTTCTGTTCCCTGTGAATTACAATAAAAGAAAAACAGGACATGTAGTAAGTACTCTAGGTCTCTGTATTAAAATTTCAAACTTTTGGTGTTGGACCAGAATATTTGAAAGTACATGCATTTATGTAATGCTTGTTTTATAAAAAATTTGGTAATGCTGGATTTTGTGTGTGTTGTCAGGAACTGGTTTATATACTGAAAGGGAGGCATGGGCCATAGGCCGTAGGGTAGGTGCATAGATATTTGAGGTAAAGGTTTCCCTTGTTCGAAAGCTAGTTGATTCTGACTCTAGGGGGTGGTGCTCATCTCTGTTTCCAAGCCGAAGAGCCAGCACTGTCTGAAGGCGTTTCTGTGGTCGTGTGGCCAACATGACTAGATGCCAAGGTGCATGGAACGATGTTACTTAGTGTATGCTATATTAGCATATGCCATTCAGAAATCCTACATCCTGACTTTAAAAGGCTTGTCTAAACATAAAGGATTTAAGACTGTATGTTCTCAAACTTTTCTCCATAATTAGGACTATAGACTCTAGAGTATCTAGAAAAATGAAGTTAATAGATGTTGTCTGTATTGATAGATTCTGCAACGTAGATTTTCCATGACTGTAAGATTAAAGTTATATAGAAACTTCCTGTATTATCTTGTCATTTTGAGTTATTTTATGCTGATATGTCCTTAACTGTGTGAAAAAAATTAGTTGCCAGCACAGCTAAGCAGAAGCTGGCCAGTATTAAGTCAGAAATAGAAGGCTTATTAGAAAATACTTTTTGAGACTGGATTCTAAGTAGAGATGTAAAATTTCTGAAAATGTTGAAGCTCAGGAAAAAACCCCGTTTTCCCCCCTGTTTTTTTCCCCGAGAAGTCATTCTGTTACTTTAGGAACATAAAATATAGTGTATCCAAACAATTATTACAAACAGAATACCCACCCACATGCAAAAACAAAACAGAAACCTTTTTTCTTTTCTTGTGACAATAGCACCTCCTAAAGGAAGAAATGCATCTTGTTCTTGCATTGGAGAGTTCAGTTTGTAACCTAGGACTTGCTTGTCCTCAGTGCACAGAAATTAGATCAATCTGATACCATATATATATATTTTAGAAATGATTTGGAAAATATTTGAACACCTTGTCTTAAATATATTTTATTCATCATGTTAAAATAAAACGTTCCATAATCAATTTTTTTTTCTTTTCTTTTTCCATTTTTTTTGGAAAAAAACAAAAAAGGCTTCAGGGAAAAAACGGAAAAAAAGGTTTTCCCCTCGAATTTTTCTGGGTTTTTTCCGGGTCTTCACATCTCTAATTATAAGTATTGATCCTGCAGCAAATGCCCTCTCTCTGGTAGCAACCAATTCCACTTCTGTTGGAGCTGCATAGAGAATGCCCTCGGCAGATGATTGGTGGGCAGGCACATATTGGACTTGGTGTGGGGTAGAACTGGCCACATATAAAGATAGAAACATATGGTTTATACACCATACTCTGAAATGATTTCATGCTAAGGATTCCACAAAGTACAACCTTCAAAGGAATTTATACCATAGGTAGTAACCAGTTTGTGTATGAATTTAAAGAGGGACTGTTGCTGAACTTAAAATTATCATTTTCTCCCCCCCCCCTTTAAAATGACCTTTGGCTGTGTACAAATGCTTGCATCATTTACCCACCTAGAATCGTATTTATGAATAGAATTTAGGATTGTTCGCAGGATGGGCGGGGTATAATAATAATAATAGTAGTAGTAGTAATAATAATAATAATTTTTGGTCCAGACCTACAGTACAATTTTACTTCTTCCTGGATTTTTTTGGTTTTTGGCTATAATTGTCCCCATGATGATTGAAATAACCCCTTCGCCCAGGATTTACCACCTTCTACTGCCTGGGAATAAATCTGTTTCTAATTTAAAGTGAGCTTTTAATTGACTTTCTAGAGCCTTAAAAGGAAAACTGAACGTTGGCCCCTGCCACACGGGCAGGAAACTGCAGAGGAGAAGTGTGGCTGTTTGCCCTGGGGCAAACTAACATGCAGTAAAGCGATCAGACCTACTGTGGAGGTTCTGTGGAGGTACTGTGGAGGTTCCATGGCAAGGGAGAGGTGCCGATCACAACACACGCCTGCGCGCAATGAAGACGCGCGCGGCGCGGCGAACTGGTTTTCTTTTTTTGTGTACACTACGAATGCGCATGCTCCGTTGGGTGCATGTGCACATCCACGGAGACGTGGGGGAAAAAAACCCCTTTTCCGCAAGGGGACATGGGCGGGCGCCGGATACCACCGGAAACGCGATCAGACGCCCGCCCTTGCCCCGCAGTTTCTGGAAACTAGTACCTCCAAGGTACTAGTTTTTTGCTGCGCTTTTTCGGCAGGAAGCCTCAGTTGTGCCACGGAAGCGCTACGCTTCCCAGATGTGCTGGTGAGATCGCGACCGGAAACTCCGCTTGTCTTCCGTATCTCTTGCGTGGCTAATGTTGCGTGTGACCGCAGCCTTTATTTAGTTTCAGATTTCTCTGTCATGGCTTAAACTGTTGTTTTAAATAAAATAACTGTACTTGAAAATCGATGGAGTGAGTGACCAGAGCAACTATGTTTCTGGGAACTGTAAGACAGTGGGCATACTTAGAGATGTGAAGGCCCGGAAAAAACCTGGAAAAATTTGAAAAAGAAAACACAGTTTCCCCCCGTTTTTTCCCTGAAGCCTTTTTTGTTTTTTCCCCAAAAAAATGAAAAAAAGAAAAGAAAAAAGTTGATTATGGAATGTTTTATTTTAACATGAAGAATAAAATATTTTAAGACAAGGTGTTCAAATATTTTCCAGATCATTTTTAAAAAATATGTATGGTATCAGATTAATCTAATTTCTGTGCACTGAGGACAAGCAAGTCCTAGGTTACAAACTGAACTCTCCAATGGATAATGACAGACACAACAGAGTTGCTGCAGAAGCAGAGACTGATAATTACAGCTCAGAAAATGATTCTGATTAAATTTCATGCCCATTCATTGAAACTTAGTCCCACACTCCCTTCTATATACTTCCCCTCTCTTCAATTCTTTTTATGAGAATGGTTTTTTAATTATTTAATACTGTGGAGAGGAAATATGAATAATTATTACTTTTGGATTTTTAAAAATTATTTTTTGGAGGTTTTTTTTGTCTGTTCCACATAAACTAGTAAACAGTTCAGGAGATTGTTGCTCCATTAATTACAAATACATATTATTAAAAAAGTAAATTCTGTTTGTAATAACTGTTTGGATACACTATTATTTTTAATATGCTAGTTGTAATAATTTCATGCCAAGTAAAATTGTCCATAGTCATATTTTATGTTCCTAAAGTAACAGAATGACTTTCAATCTGGAAAA
>NW_015174278.1:1460852-1489065 GCF_001447785.1 Gekko japonicus
TTTCAACCCCCCCCCCCCCCCTGAAAAAAACCTGGGGTTTTTTCCAAGCTTCAAAATTTCCAGAAATTTTGCATCTCTAGGCATACTGGCTAGCAGCCCTTTATACACATGTCTTAGAATGTGATTCTTTGTATTGACTCAAACTCCTGTGATTCAGCAGGTACTTTTAGGGATAGATATCTGAGTAAAAAACACACATATGACAGATTAGTTTCAAGGAATTCATGCTTACAGAAAGCAGGATTTCCTGTTTTAAAATGTGTGTCCTTGTCATGTGAGTGTTGGATAGAATTTGCTACATTATTCTTTAAAATCCATACAAATGGGAAGCTTTTGGGCTGTATCAAATGCATGGAACCATGTTCAGTGACATCAACAATGGTAATCTCCTCTATAAGCTAAAACCCAAACATTGTGCTAACTACCCAGCCTTTCCTTACCCATCATGATGTGAAATGACTCTGTTATTTCTCAAAGGAAGTTTTTAAACATTTTTTAAAAATATGTTGGATGAAAATACCATGGTGAATTATATCTTCACTAGGAATAAGACCCATTGTGGAAATAAATACGAGCTCTAGAAAGAGGCACTGGGCGGGTGCCCTGGCCTTGGGCCCTCAGCGTCAATTTGCTGTGGCGACCTCAGCAGGGTATAATGATACAGAGTCCACCATTTTCTCCAGGGGAACTGATCTCTGTCATCTGAAGAGCAGTCGTAATTCTGAGTGATCTCCATCCCTCCCCTGGAGATTGGCAGCAATGGTTCCCCAGAACTGACCGGTTTGGTGGGTGGAGTCTATTGCATTGTACCTGTCTGAGGTCCTGCCCCTCCTCAAAACCCACCCTCTCCAGGCTCCACCCCTCAAACCTCCAGGAATTTCCCAACCTGTAGTTGGCAACCCTGTCTCCTTCCCAGCCAACCATCAACCTACCTTTATCTGCCCCTCTGACTTCAGCTTTCCATCTCCATCCCCCTCCCTGCAGCCTCTCCTAGAAAAAGTACAGTCTTTCTCTGCAGTGGGAACCAAAGCAGCTCACATCTTTCTTCTCTCCCCCTTTTGATCTGCACAATAACCTGTGAGGTAGGTTAGGCTGAAAGTCTATGACTGGTCTGAAATCATCCATAGCAAGAACCTGGGTCTGGCAGACCCTGCTCTGAAGTGCTAACTGATACATTACAATGGCTGTCATGGGGGGCCACCTCGGCAGGGTATAATGATACAGAGAACACCACAGAGGACACAGAGGCCAACTGATCTCTGCCATCTGGAGAGCAGTTGTAATTCTGAGTGATTTCCAGCCCTCACCTGGAGATTGGCAGCAGTGGTTTCCCAGGAGGAAAGGTACAGTCTTTCTCCGCAGTGGGGACCAAAGCAGCTTACATCATTCTCCTCTCCCCGTTTTGATCTGCACAACAACCCTGTGAGGTATGTAAAGCTGAAAGTCTGTGACTGGTCCAAAATCACCCACTCAGCCTCCACAGCAAGAACTTGGGTCTGGCAGACCCTGATCTGAAGCACTAACTGCTACACCATACTGGCTGTCCTAGTTGAGAGCCAGTTTGTTGTAGTGGTTAAGAGTGCAGACTCTAATCTGGGAGGGCTGGGTTTGATTCCCCACTCCTCCCTATGCAGCTTCTGGTGTGACCCTGGGTCGGTCATAAGTTTTTTCAGAGCTGTTCTCTCAAGGGCAGTTTTTGAGAGAGGGTGTCTGTTGTGGGGAGGGGAAGGGAAAGGGATTGTAAGGCCCTCTGAGACTCCTTTGGGTAATGAAGGGTGGGGTATAAATCCAATCTGCTGCTGCTGGACAGAAGCAAGCAGCCAGGCTTAGTTGTCATGCTAGTCGGGTGTCATCAAGTTACCCAGAAGTGTCAGGTAGCCAACCTCCAGGTGGAGCCTGAAGAGCACCTGGTATCAAAACTGAACTCCAGACAACAGATTTTTCTCCCCCTGAAAAAAATAACTGCTTTGGAGGGTGGACTCTATGACATTCTATTCAGCTGAGGCCTCTCCCCTCTCCAAACTCTGGCTTCCATAGACTACACCACAAATGTATCTCCAGGAATTTCCCAATGGCAACCCTAGTCAGGACTGGCCCCAATGAGTTCCCCACAAAGGACAAAGTAGGCCTGGAAAGGGCCTCCTGCCCCTGCCTTTTTACTGACAGAACCAAGCTTGGTTGCCTAGCAAAAGCCACTGAGGGGAAAGTGAGCCCCGCAGCAATTTTGGCAGTTTATTCAGACAGGGAATGGCCAAGCCAGCAGTGGGCGGTGAAGAGGAGCAGACCCAGCACCCAGCCAATGGCACGCAAGTACTCTTGAGTGGTGGTTGATGGGCCAGTGGCTGATGCAGTGCACAGCACAGCCAATGGGAGAGCTGGAAAGTGCCAATATGCTAGGGCTTTTATATATACATAGGATTTCGAATTTTATGAAGGACAGAATTTTATGAAGGAAGTATGTATGATGAGGTCTCCTAACCCACATACCAGCTCACATTTAATCTTTTCTCACCCCTTGCCAGTTCTTACCGCCCTCAACCTAAATAATAATTACATGACCATTATATTTCCAGCCACACTTTCCTCTGGCACCACCCTCTATTCCTATGCCTGAAACCCTTTCCCCATTTGTCCAGATTTGGGCCCCGACCTGGCCTCCGACCTGACAATAACAGCAATTCTGCCTACCTTACCACTCTGGGAACCACTGCAGACCAGACCAGCTGCCCTGAGCTGAGCACCACTGCAGTAACCCTTTTCCTTCCAACCCCTTTCTGAGACCTGGGGAGGGGGGAGAAACGATGGCTAAGGCTGGGAGGGCAGTGCTGCCAGAAGAGTGGCCTTACACAATTCCTTCTTCCAGATTGAACACAATAACCACCAACATGTTCCTTCCCCCCACCACCCTGCCCTGCACATGCTGTCTGTGCTGGTCTTCAAAATGAAGATAAAATGCATAACTAGTAACTGCAGTGCTGATCTTTCTCTCAGCTATGCTTGATGAAGGGCGGGGGCCAAAAGTCAGAGCAAGCTAAAGGAGGAGTCATTAACTAGGTATGGGGCGGGAAGGAATTTACGGACTTTACTGGCCAGGGCTTAGAGTCTAGGGGATCCAGCAACCGGACATGCCATTACCATGGGGTGGGGGGAAAGCGAAACAAATTGTAGAAGATCCTCCTTAAGACTATATTTATGCAAACATTTCCTTTATCTATGGGTGTCCAGACCTCATGAGAGTTACTGATGTAAAACAGAAGCAATGCCAGAATACACTGAATAAAAAAGCATTTTGAACATAGCTACAGCCTCAGTTAACCTAGGCCTTCCTCCAGAACAGATTTTAGGCCCAGGAGCTATTTTCAGCATGGAAAATTGTGTACTCATGCTGGGCATGGTTTGGTTCTAAGCACAGAGTGACAGTTAAGCTGCTCCTTACTAGTTCTTGCCTGCACACTAATGCTTCACATCAAGGCATACATTTCTCCCGCAATGCCAGGCAGTGTGAAGGTCCAGCCGTTAACAACCAGGACAAGAAAGTTCCCTCCCCAAGCACTTGGATGGGACAACCTGAAATGTCCAGTTTGGTTACCTATCCAAGATGCCTCAAGATGGTGGCTGGTTAATTTAACTTCCAGCTACCAGCTGCATGAAACCTGCCACCTTAGTTTAAGGCCTTACCTGTCTACTCCAACTAGACCCATGTAAACAAGCCTCTCCTTCTTAATACAGTACGAAGCAGGAGGGGAAAAAAGCACTCTCTCACAGCCAGTGATAGTAATCTTGAGATTTTATCTTGAGGTTTGGGGAATCATGTTATCTGCTCTCTGAAGAGGCACAACTGTGTAAGACAGTAAGGCGAAACAGTAGAATTCTGTGTTTGGAGGTGATAATGAGTTGGGGGAGGACTGATAAACCTAAGCTCATTTAGTTAAGAATGAGGTGCTGCTTATGACCAATGGGCTTTTTTCTCCTCTGAAAGAGCAGGCTCACAAGTTGTAGATGCAACTATATACATATCTACAGATGGAGGTTCAGATCTTCCCAGCTAATGTTTTTTATTCTGCTGATCTATGACTGTAATGATTGATTTTTCCTTGAAGCATGAAGCAGTTTGGTTGATACTACCAGATGCAGTTATTTCACGATCTGGCCACAGTTATCCATACCCTGATCACATCCATGTTGAAATACGGCATTCACGGAGGCTTCCTTTTGAGATTGGTTAGAAGCAAAATACTGCAGAAAGATTACTTACTGGTTTGAATTATAGTTAGCACACCACCAAACCACTATATAAGCTACTGGTTTACTTCCAGTAGCTTTCTACTTGGTGGTGGAAAGTGCTGTCAAGTCACAGCCAATTTATGATGACCCCAGAGGGTTTTGAAGGCAAGAGATGTTCAGAGGTTCTGAAATCAGGCTACCCTGGACCATCTAAGTCAGGGCAAGAAGTATGTGAAGTCACAGCCGACTCATGGCATCTCTCCATGGAGCATTCCAGGCAAGAGATAAGCAGAGGTGGTTTGCCTTGCCATTTTCTGCGTGGTGACCCTGGTTTTCCTTGGTGGTCTCCCATCTAAGTACCGACTATGGCTAACCCTGCTTAGCTGCCAAGCTTTGAACAGTATGGAATCACATCATTAACATCCTCCTCCCTTTCAGGTAAACCCCTTTAACGCGAGAGGTCCTGTTCTGATTCCCCTATCTTCTGAATGAACACTTACAGAATTCTGTCCCTATGTCACTATCTGATGCCTATTCTTTTGAGTTCTAGGCTATCGTTCATTTTTCCCCAGGCCTTTTGTTAATGTTTGTTTTGTTTGAAATGCTTTTTGAAATTCATATAACTATGAATTCTCTTGGCACTAGTTTGATTTTTTGGTCTTCCTTTTTTATATTGTCCTGCTTATTTATGTCCCTCTGCTATTACATTCTGTTCCTTGAGCTGACTTTTACTTTGTGATAGGGTTTAACAAAGAGTTGCATTAAAATAATTGTGAACTACTTGCGTTGCTTATCAGTGTGAAGTTATATTATTGTTGTTATTCATTGTTCTAAATTCTTTTTAATTTTGTATGTTCACTAATTCTGCAGCATTGTGTCAGGATGGAAATGCAGGGTGTAAATTATTAAAATAAATAAATGAAGGCCCCGTTCACACGAAGCAGTTGCTGCGCTAAAGATAAGATGATAGGCACAATCACACCGCAACATCTGGGAAGCGTAGTGCTCCCGTGGCTAACCCATGGCTTGCTGCCGAAGATGCGGAGTAAAAAACTAGTACTTACGAGGTACTGGTTTCCGGAAACCGCGGGGCAAGGGCGGGCGTCTGATCACGTTTCCGGTGGAATTTCGTGGCATCCGGCGCTCGCCGATGTTCCGTCGCAAGCAAGGGTCCCCCCCAAGTCTCTGCAGGATGCACAAAAGTGCCCAACGGTGCATGTGCACAAACTAGTTAAAAAAAAACCCGTTTGCCATGGAAGCGGCGCCTAGCGATTGCTGGTGTGATCGCACTGCACCGTTTCTTTGCCGCGCTGCAGGATAGCCGTGTGATCGGCACCTCACCCCCTAACCACGGGACCTCGACGGGACGTGTGATCAGGTGGCCGCGCATTATTTTGCTCCGGGGCAAACAGCCATGCTTCCCCCTCGCATTTTCTGGCCTGTGTGACCAGGACCCATATATATGTGAGTGTAGGGGGTAAGCAATTGTTTATGGCTTTTCCACAATTGGTGATATTCTTCTTTTTTGGAATCAAAAGCCTTGGAGAACTTTATGCTCTCCTGATCAGCATCCCCTGGTGATTCCCGGCCTGAGGGATGTCCACTTAGCCTCAACCAGGGCAAGGGCTTTTTCCGTCCTTGCCCCAACCTGGTGGAACATGCTCCCACCCAAGATCAGGGGCCTGCAGGACTTATTACTGTTCTGCAGGGCCTGTAAAGCTGAGCTGTTCCACCAGGCCTTTGGCTGAGGTGGCAGGCAGTCAGCCATTCTGCCCCCCCTTGTTTATGGCCCCTTCCCAGTGCCCTGCTGCTTTAGATAACATTACTTGGGCAGTGGAGTTTTTTTGGGGGTATTTATATCTACCTGTCATGAGATGTGGGTTCTTTTTGTTATTGCTTATTGTGCCATCTGCTGTTTTATTGGTTTTAGTGCTATACAGATTTTATGTTGTAAGCCGCCCTGAGCTCAATTGTGGGATAGGGCGGGGTATAAATTAATTAAATAATAATTATAATAATAGAAGAAGAAGAGATTGGATTTATACCCCGCCCTTCACTTGGTGTCTCAGAGCGGCTTACAAACTCCTTTCCCTTCCCCTCCCCACAACAGACACCCTGTGAGGTAGTTGGGACAGAAAGAGCTTTTTCCAGAGCTGTCCTTGAGAGAACAGCTCTGACAGAACTATGGCTTGCCCAAAGTCATCCAGCAGCTGCAAATGGAGGAGTGGGGAATCAAACCCGGTTCTCACAGATTAGGGTCCGCACACTTAACCAATACACCAAACTGGCTGCAGAATTAGAAACTCCAGAATTAGAAAAAACAAGAGGGGACCCACAACAAAATGTTACGTACTGTGTTGGTTTAACTTGTAATTACAGTGTAGGTTTTGTGTACTGTCAGTCTCCCCTACATAGTGTTATTCCTTCTCTCTGTTTGTCTGTCCCCTGAGCCCAGGGAAGGCGCGAGGCAACCAGAGCATTATTCTTGTCAGGAGCAGTGAAAAACCTGGAGCCTTGCCGCTACTCCCTCAACACTGCTGTCCAATGACAGTGACTAAATTGAGGGGAATTGAGCGGCGGCTCCTGGGGCGTCCTGCAGGTAGAGCATTGGCTGAGATGGTTATAGCTGCGGCAGTTGTACTCGCGGCTGCAACTGCTTCTCCTGGCATTCCAAATGGTGGCGACGGCGGCTTCTCTAGGGCTCTGCAGCACGTTCTCCCAGCTTTATTAAGAATGTTCTCTGCGCAGGCGCTGTTAATGCTGTTCTACTTTTTGGGCTTTTTTAACCTCCCCCTTATGTTTTTTTAAGTTTTTAGATTTTTCTGCACTCATGGAGAGAGGCCCACGTGTGCAGGATAATCTCTTTCCCCTCCATGTGCTCCGTGTCTCCAGAAATAAGTATCCGCACACAGGGGCACAGTTGGGAATTAGATATATAGATATGTTCTGGTGGTACTGCTAGAGCCAAATTAATTTTTTTTTTTTAAGTGCACATTGCAGTCTGTTTTAGGATGTAAAAAGTGTGGAACTAGAGTTGCTAACCTCCAGGTGGTGTCTGTAGATCTCCTGCTATTACAGTTGGTCTCTTGATGACCAAGATCACGTATAGAAAATGCCCACTTTGGAAGGTAGGCTCTGGCATTATACCCTGCTGAGGCTCCTCCTCTCTGCACACCTCATCCTCCCCAGACTCCACCCCCAAAATCTCCAGGTATTTCCCAATCCCAGAGCTGGCAACCCTGTGCAGAACTGTATATTCCTGCACCTTACCAGCACATGGAAAGGAAAGTGGGCAAGACCCCTTCTTTCTGATACCCTAGTGTTTCCATATAGATGCTATTTTTAGGCTGTGATCATACGCACAGTTAGACCCGCTATAGGCACGAATGCTGGGAGGATTTAAAGGGCGCAATCAGACAACAACATCTGGGTAGTGCACCGCAGCCATTGGCAACCATTCTGCTCCACCGCAGAAACGGAATTAAAAGACACCAGGGAGAATCTGGTAGAAAACAGGTTATGACAGGCCATGGATGAACTTTCCCCTGTCTGATCGCTCCAGCACGGTCTCATGGTGTCAGGATGGTCTGATCAGGCCATCCCGACTCCATGCTGTTGTCCCCCCCCCACTTCTCAAACTCCATAGGGAGCTCTCAGTGCAAAGATGCAATTCATTGATTCCTTGTTTAAGTGCATCGGAAACTAATGGCAACACACCCCCCCTCGATTCACCTGCGGTTGCGTCTGATCATGCAGTGGCGGGCTGTGCCTGCAGCTTCCAAGGACTGTGTGATTGCACAACTGCGGGTCAAATTCCTCCGGAGGAAATAGCCTCACTCCCCCCCCCCTTTTTTCTGGCGCGTGTGACCGCAACCTTAGTGTAGGAAAACATTCAGACAGGACTTTCCCCTTCTTATCCACATCCTAAATGTTAGACTTGTGTTCTTTTACTAATTGTTGGAACTAATTCAAGGATCTTGCCAACTGCTGGATTTTGGTGAGGTAAGATAGAAATCAAGTAAGCAAAGAGCCATAATGATATAGTGGTTAAAATGTGAGACTGGGATCTGGGAAATCCAAGTTTGAATCCCCAGCCGTGCCCTGGAAGCTTGCTGGGTGACCTTGGGCCAGTCACACACTCTTAGCCTAACCTATGCCACAATTGTAAGGATAAAATGGAGAATAGGAAAATGATGTAAGTCGCTTTGGGTTCCCATTGGGGTGAAAGCAGCATATAAATAAAGTAAATTTAAAAAATCACATCTGCATTAAATTTTTAAAAATTGGGAGTAAATTGGCATTAGGTTGAGAATTATTACATTGAGAATTATTCTAGTCTTGGCTTTTGTAGGATTTTATATTAATGTTTCATGTTATTTTTTCTGTTTTTTTATTTAATGTAAATATTTTGATTCATAGGGCTAGGATATAATATGAAATCTCATAAATATAGGATTGTTGACAATATTTTTTATATCCCCACATTGTTTGCAGTCCTTTTTATATTTCACTTATCCACTTCTCCCCCTCCCCCTTCTGAATAAGAGAGAAATTGGCTTGGTGTTTTTCTTGCTCTTCGTTCTCTCCCATGTAGACAGCTCCTAGATTTTTCCTCTGATTCCTTAAGAAATCTCCCAGTGAAGACGGAATATGTGTTACAATAGAGGTGGTTGTAAGGGCAGCTGACAGATGAAATGTTACAGTGGCATGTATTGTATCCTAAGCAGGGTTGTATATAGACCTCATGATGGGCTGGCTTAGGTATTTACTTAGAAGCATTTCTAGAGGGCAACCTCATTGGGCTAAAAAAGCGTGCCTGAACAAGGAGCCTGTTGTTTGTGCTTGGCTTGTCTCACTCACTGGGGGGAAAAAAAGAGCACAAATGCCTGGCGGTCAGAAAGCTATTCAGTAGGCAGAGAGGTGTCTAGGAGGCCTCGGTCACTCATCAGATGCTGTAAAAGCCCTCGCCCTGTTGTAATTCCTGGATGAAAGCAGCACCAGATTAGCCATCTCCTTTTGCCCTGGAAATGCGAAAAGAGCTGTAAGCGGCGTAGATGGCTTCAGGGCTAGATGTGAAAATTATCCAGCTTCCCCTGAAATAAAATTTCCCTTTTTTGTTTTTGTTTTTTTAAGCTAGTATTTTGAAACAAGGTCTTGCTTACAAAATCAGACTATCCACAGATGTTGCAGAGGCCATTAATTTTGAAGCTGCTAATTTAGAGTTGTCAACTAGTGTAGTGGTTGGAATGGTGCACAGGGATGTAGGAGAGATCCAAGTTCAAAACTCCACTTTGCCATGGAAGATTACTGAGTAACCTTGAGGCAGTCACACACTCTCAGTCTAATCTACCTCACAGGATTGCTGTGAGGATAAAAATGTATAAAATGGAGGATAGCAATGTAAGGTGCTTTGGGCCACCATTAGGGAGAAATATATGTATAACCCCCCAGTTTTGTTGTTTTCCCCCCAGTGGTTAGATAATTTCAGCTTTTTAGATAGCACAAACCTGGATGAGTAAGCTTTTTGTTTTTACTTTCTGATAGAATTATGCCTCCTAATGTGCCAGGTTCCCTTGTACAGAGAGTAGCCTCGAAAACGTGTGTGTGACTGCCTCCATGTTGTTCCTGTGCTTTAAATTTCATAAATATTTTTCTCATCGGTATGAATGTTGGTGGAATAAATGGAGATCTTTTTAATCCACATAGAGACTTAAGAAGAAACCAGTTTAGGGAGGCAGTGGTAGAGTTTTCCGTACTCCTTCTGTTCATGCTTTCTCCTAGACATCAGTTTCCTTGGCCAGATTGTATTCATGGAAGAAAACACTGGATGAGGGTCTCAAGGTTTTGAACTAGCAACCAGATTCCACAGTGGAAGGTCTGATTGCATGCCTCCAGACTGTGCTAATTTCTAGAACCTGTAAGATATCTCATGGCCGTACAGTTTGACTTAGATTCTCAATGAAACAGAATCAAAAAAAAAATTGTATGCTGTTTTGGATATGTATCCAATATCCTGTCTACATGTCATTGGTGATTCTATAGTCCTTGATCAGTTGTGGCCAATGCTTGTGTAGCTAATTAATTAAGCATTATAAATGATTACTTTGGCACTTTTATAGAGGAATTCACAAGTCTTTGGGTACTATTGAATGATATTATCATTTAATGATAACGGTTTGTATGACTCCATGTGATATATCGTTCCTGTTTGAAATTGAATGGTTGTCAGTTTTATCCATTATGGGAGAATATGGAACCTAACACCATCATTTCTTAATAATGATTAAGGATTTGGTACTGTCCTGCAGGTATATACATTTCTTTCCCCATCTCTTTTGTGCCCTCTCCTTACTCATTTTAAGTCATTGCCGTGATTCACATGTAACAACAAGCCATTGCTTGTTATTACAGGTTCAAGTTTGGGGAATCCTTGGGTTCATATGTCCTTCCCCTCCCTTCCGTATGTAGCTATCAAATTACATGCTTCTGTTTTCACAGCAAACCATAGGTTTGTTCATTTCATCTATTTCACAAACTATAGCTTGTTCTACGTCCTCTAATAAATTTAGACTCATAGGGCTAGGGTAGAATATAAATTCTCATAAATAAGAGAGTTGGAAATATTTTTTACATCTTTACATTGTTTGCTGTCCTTTTTATGTTTCACTTACCCACATCTCTCTCTCTTTTCTGAACAAGAGAGAAAGCAAACTCTATGTTAGGGATTATTAGGAAAGGGATTGAAAATAAAATGGCTGATATTACAGTGCCCCTGTACATCTCTATGGTGTGGCCTCTTTGGAGTACTGCGTGTAGTTTTGATCACCATATCTCAAAAAGACATTGCAGAGCTCGAAAAAGTGCAGAGGAGGGCCAGATCACATGGGCCAGATAACGCGGGGGGTCACATGGGCCAGATAACGCGGGGGGAGGCATGGCTATTTGTGCCGTTGCACATTGACCCGCCACTACGCAATCCAATGTGACAGTGGTGAACCGGGGGGGGGGGTTCGGGGGGGCGGGCTCCCGGTGTGCTTCAATGAGGCAAGAGGAGCACGCTGGAGCAATCAGACGGAGGAAGTCCATCTGTGGCCCATCGCAAATGCTTGATAGTGGACTTTCACTGGTACTTTTTAACTCAGGATCTTCGGTCGGATGAGACGGGATGGCGACGGGTGCACGACGCTTGCCAGATGTGTCTGTTTGATCGCGCCCTTAACATCTGCCCGGCATTCGTGAGTATCCCACAGCAAATTCTGCGTGTGACCAGGGGCCAAGATGATTAGGGGATTGGAGCACCTTCCCTATAAGGAAATGCTGAAGAGTCTGGGACTTTTCAGTTTAGAAAAGAGACAATTAAGGGGGGGGGACATGATAAGAGGTTTATAAAATTATGCATGGGGACGAGAGAGTTGACAAAGAAATTTTTCTTCCTCTACCACAATGCTAGAACTCAAGGGCATCCAATGAAGCTGATGGACAGTAGATTCAGGACAGACAAAATGAAATACAGAGTGTGATTAAAATGTGGAATTCACTGCCAGAGGATGTAGTGATGGCCACAGGAATCAACAGCTTTAAGCCACAGTGACTGAGGGGAACCTCCACATTCAGAGGCACTAAACGTCTGAATCTCAGAGTCAGGAGGCAACATCAGGGGAAGGTCTTGGCCTCCATGTCCTGTTGCTGGCTGTCAAGAGGAACTGGTTGACCACTATGTGAGAAAGGATGCTGGACCAGATGGACCATTGGTCTGATCTTGCAGGGCTCTTCTTACATTCTTCTGTTCTCTGACAAGAAACCATTGTCTGTCATTACATCTAAATCATGCCTTTGTGACTGCCACAGCATGACTAATGGATAATGCTACTCATGGTTTTCTTTTAACCTGTGTTTGAAACCAGCATCAAATCCTGGTTTTGTAAAGATTCAATCATCAGAGTTCTCTAATATATTGTTTGGCTATCCATCTTATCCGGTAAATTCAATCCAGGCCTCTACTAGGAGAAATTTATAGCAGATCATTTCTTTTTGGAGAAATTCTGATAATATCACTGTGTTAGCTAGAAGCTTCCATTTCCTTTGGCTGAATTGCATAATCTTGTATAGCATGAGATGACAATTATCTAGAAGGTGTAGTATTCATCCCTTTTTGTTTTGAAATGTTGAGGTATAGAATATTTATTATTTGGTAATAACCTGTTACACAAAAATGGCACTGTTTGCATTTGGGAGATACAGAAGACATGTTCCTACTAGTAGAAGGAACATGTATCTAGGATCTTACTTTATGAAACACTGGTAAATTTTAGTTGCAGTATCAGGAAGGTAGGTAAATGATGATGAATATGAACTGTGGAATTGATATTACTTATTGTTATGCCTGTGCTTCCTGTATTACATTCTGAAAAACTGTTAATTTAATCCTCTGGTTTCAGTGCTGGTTGGTGAAAGGTTTTCAGGTTGCTCTGAATTTACAGTTGCACCTGGACTGGGTTGTGGCATCTTAAGAACTCTTGGGAGGAGAAACTGTAGTGCCCCCCTTCTTTCTCTTGCTTCTCAGCTTTGTTTTTCTTGCCTCCCCTCCCCGCTACATATAAATGTAAACTTGACTCATAAACATCTCAGGCCAGGAAAGTGCACTTTTTGATTTGATTAGGATACCATGTACATGAATAACACTATAAATAAGTTTAAATAAATAAATCAATCTCCACTTTTCATTGTAGGGTTGCCTGAAGGTATTTGCTGTCCCCCTGATACTATAGTAGCGTTGTACTAGGTTCTGGGAGACCCAGGTTCAAATGTGCACTCTGAAATAGAAGCTTGCTGGGTGACCTAGCCTACCTTATAATTGGAGGAGAGTGTAATGATGTAAGCTGCTTTGCGTCCTCAGTGGGGAGAAAGAGGGGTATAAATAAAGTAAATAATCAACTATACAGTTGAAGTTCTGAATAGCTAGGGAAAAGCACAAACTAGGCAGTCTTGAGCCGACTGTGCCTGGGGGAAAGGCAGAACAGTGCCCCAGGCACCAGGTATTTTTCCTCACTGTTAGGATGTCCTTTTGAGGTTAGTATGCCATTTATTAGTTGTTATATCACAACCCTAATGAAATTTCTGTCTGAGATACATCACTGCATTTCAATAGTGAACTTGCATTTATTGCAGTATATATAAAAGACTTTGGAGGAACACTCTATTACCTTCAGTTTTCCTGCCAATTGTATGGTTTGCTACGAAAGTCAATTAAACCATAGAATCAGTGGATAGCTCTGCAAGTCCTGGGTGGGAACAGCATGGTTGGGGTAGAAAAGACAAATGTTGCACAAGCTTCTGGTTTGTGCTGAGTGCATAAAGGAACTTTCTTAAGTTCATTCCAAACAACATAACAGACTTACCCAGCTTAGCTGCTGCCAATTGATTTAGCCTCTGATAATGGCCCAAGCTGTCTCCTGAAAACATATGCAGGAGTTATTAAAACAAATAAGCATTTTTATTCTGTGTATACAAGCCATGCTGTACATTTTTCAGTTTTTTTCTTATTAAATTATTGCATGTGTTTGTATTTTGGGTGTGCATGTATAGTTTTGTATTGGAGCCTGAACATTTTGATTTTTTAAAATGCAGAAAAATGAAGCAGATTTTGAATTTAAACAATTTTATGTGCCTGGTGGTTTTTCTGTGATTTAATTCATTCCTTCAATGGATATCCTTTTTCTGTAATGTCAGAATAAAGCCTTGACTATACTGATAACTTTAAGAAGACAACTGATAACTCAGAATAGTGATGGAGAAAGAATTTTCAGCTTCTTTTAAAACTGTTTTTGTGACAACATGCCTTTCATGTGTTTAAATTGTGTTTTGGAATGTAACATTGGAAGGGATCTGAATGTCATCCAATCTCAACTCTGTTTTAAGACAGGAGTCTTTGTGCCCCAAAAAAGTAGATCATGATTTTACAAAAGAACTAGTAAAGGTTACCATATATACCTGAAGGAGAACAAAGTTTGAGTCCAGTGACACCTTCAAGACCAACAAAGTTTTTTTTTCTCTGTATAAACTTTCGTGTGCATGCACACTTCTTCAGATACCTTTGTTGGTCTTAAAGGTGGCACTGGATTCAAACTTTGTTCTGCTGCTTTAGACCAACACCCCCCCCCCCCAATATACTAGAAGGTTTTGTAGTTTCCTCTAAGAAGGATGCTCTTTTAGTAATGACAAACACTCTGTTGTAAAATAAAATAAGATAGCTTTGTATCTGCAAATCTCCCCCAGCACTCTGCACTTGTATATATGAGAGGCTGTGTGTACGTGACCAATTATTAGCATGTTAAAATATGTTTTAGTATGGGTATACTAGTAGATGCTGTCATATATTGGCAAAAGTTGGAAGATTAAGGATAGTTGGAACGCCAACATGGAGAAATGGTAAGATGCTATTTAAGTTTATTAGCTGAGGGCCTAAGATAACATTTTGCATGTCTGTTGCTTCTGGGAATTTCAGTGGGATTGGGGAATGTTGCTAATTTAAATAGAAGAGTTAGCATATCTTTCCTAGGCTCTTGGAAAAGAGAGCCCAAGGCTATAGAGATGGTCTTTCAACACCAGTCTGCTGGGTTGTTAAAGGAGTGCAGAAAAGTTCTATTGAAGCACTTTTAGTAGCAGAGTTGCAAGTAGGTGGTAGACCGGGATTTGCCCTCATGCTAATTGATCAGTCTTTGCAAAAATTGTTCTTTGGGAATAGGTTGCATAGTATGCCTTTTTTAAACTTTGCAATTTTAAAAAGAAAAATTGGCCAGAGTTGCAGTTTATCTAGTTTCTTATAAATTATGCCTCAGGATGTTCTTGGCAGTCCAGCCCCTTAAAACCCATAATGCTAGCCAGGTTGTAGATATGTTGTCTAAGGGATTTTTATGGATATATTACTCTTATTTATATTGGCTAAAAGCAACAGACTTAAACTCTCAACTCCTGACTGACCACATGGCTCAAATTAATAGTTATTCAGGGTACTAGACAAAAGGTTCCCCTAAGATTTGCCATGTAAGAAAGAACCTTTAGCTCGAGATGATAAAGACTGAATCTGAGGCAGCATACATACCACAAGAACATAAGAAGAGCCCTGCTGGAGCTCACACAGTGGCCAACCACTTTGTCTGGAGAGACAATAACTAGTTGGTCCCAGTTTACCAGTCTCTGAAGTGAGGTGGTTTTGCTTGACTGCTGCAGACGAGGTTGTCCCACCGTGCTGAAGCCACAGTTGGAGTGGCTCCACCCCCTCCCCCAGCAATCTCCTGTTCCCTCCTTTGCACCAGTTGCTTGTGGGCTACATAACAGTACTGGACGGGCCAGTTCCGGCCCCTGGGCCTCATGTTTGATAGCCCTGGTTTACACCCTTTCCTAATAATCCCCAACACAGCATTTGCCATAATGATTGCATTATTGCATATTTTCCATTTTTCAACATTTAGGGCAATGTCAGGTTGTCCATGTGAGAATTCATCATCCAAAATAACCCTGGAACTGTAGGATATCTTGCCTGTAAACCAAACAAAAAGTTACAATGTACAATGTCTAAAGTAGCCCTTGATTCTTCTGCTGCAGAGTTTTCACATTTTCCCTCCCCCCTTCCTTCCTTCCTTCCTTCCTTCCTTCCTTCCTTCCTTCCTTCCGTCCGTCCGTCCGTCCGTCTTCCTTCTTTTTCAGATTTCTTATGCTAGGTTACCTGCATCTGGTGGCCTTGCAGCTAAAGGGTGGGATAGCCTAAATAAATAAATAAAGCTCTGTCTCAGAGTCAGCACTCATCTTAAATGTACACTGTGGTAACTTCGCTGCTCAGCATTGCTGATTGGACAGCAATATCAGCTATCAGAAATCTATGGAGGGCTGCATATGTTGCTGCAACTGAAACTTTTATCACCACCACTGCAGGAGAAAGACTTTCATTTGGCTGTGCCGGTCCAACAAAGCCTTTTATTTATGTGCTTCCAAGCCCTTAAAAATTCTTTTAGGGTACATCAGTAGGGAGTTAATAGAAACTTTGAAATAGGAAAAATGCCTGTGGGTTAAGCAGAAAACCCAGTTGACTGAGCTGAGCAAAAAGCTTGTACTGTTGTTGATAGGTCATTTACCAAGGGGGGAACTGAATGGACTGGTTTCCAGTCTGTCAGTAGTGTTCTACCATTTAATTTTTTTTAAAAGTAACCTCTTTAATAATAAAGAAGATGCAGACAAGATATTTAATCATTACTACAATCATGAACATTATTTTTGGATGCTATGACAGAAGCAACATTCTCAATCAAGAGATTGATTTGAATACCTTTCTGTGCATGTCTGTGATATGTGTTCTGTTTCAAAGACTAATTTAACTTGGGGTTTGGAAACCTATGTAATTAAGAAGCGCCCCCCCCCCCCCCGCCTTTGTCTGCTATGCCAACAACAGAGATGAAATGAAGGGAATCTTAATCTTTTCCCAAACACTCTTCAAGAGAAGCAATTAAAAAAAACTGTTACTTTCTTAAAAGACTAAAATGTCTTAAGCACAAACGTGCTGCTGTACGTCATTTGTGCTAAATGGGATTATAAGGGATTTAATTCTGTGAGAAATTTTACATGTGGATGGAGGCAATGTTTCACATCTCTTTTAGGTTCCCACCTAAGGAATGGAATGTGATATGCTCATTAAATTCCCATCAGATCTCTGCTCTCCTAACCTGAATTTTTCACATGCTTTTCAGGGAATGGTGACGGTACTACACCAAGAAAATAAATCTCAATGGAAGATACATCCTTATTCTGGAGAAGTATATGCCACAATTTTCAAATAGAGATACTACAAAGTATTATTGCTGCTTGATAGATGGTTTCAGTGGCACTGTGCCTAGGTTGGCACATTATATGTGTACATATGTGGCTGTACTGCACACTGTTAATTGCTTCCTAAATACCATTTCCCCCCTCAGATTTTTTTACCCTGATTTGCTTAATGCTGGTGAGAGAAGGAAGTTGAATGAATTTGTAGGCAGTTAAGACCTCTCCCCCACCCCATGGCTTCAAAATGGGATGTTTTTGAACCAGGTGACGAAAACTGGAAAAGGGCTTTGTCAGGCATTTATTTTTTAGGAATCCCCAAAAGGCCTTTTTTTTTTTAACTGACAGAAAGTTATTCTAGGCATACAAACTCCTGTATTACTGTAAAAATGGAATGTGATACAGGATTTTAATTCAGTTCTCAGTATTTCAGATTCTTCTGATTATGTAGAGGCCATTTGTGCTGGGCATCTTAACTTCAGTATCAGAGCTCTCATCCTGGGAAGAAGACCTGGTGCATAAAACAGACTTCCATGTAAATATGACTTGTTGGATTAGGAATCGGATCCATGGTTATAATTCATGTGTACACTCTCAACTTTTATAGGTGCTGCCTACTTATGCTCCCTTTGTTTTCAACTGAACAAATGTTTTGATTTGAGCTGGTTTTGTGTAAATATCATTTTTTACATGTTATTAGAGCTGGATTTTTGTGTGAGGGCTCAGTTTCATGAAAGCGACGCTTGTAATTTTAGGACTGTTTGAGGCTTTCAATAATTATACCATTCCTAACACTGTTGTTGTGTGAATGCATGCACATGCACACACACATGCTGCCAATTAGCACTTGGGTTTCCGTACAATATTATAAAAATAATTTGTGATTCAAGTGCTTCTTACAATACAGTCGTGTTGATAAAAGTTAAGAATTCTGAAAAGGGGAATGAGGGATTGAGAATGAAAAATTCCCTCAAGCAGGAACAGACAGTAGATTGCCTAAAAGAATCTGGAATATAGATGAGCACTGAAATACTTTTAAAAACTTGAGGTGGATTGGTTGGGAAATTCACATGGATATCTGGAAAGAGTGAAGCCTTGCAAATAAATCCACAGAAGTAACTACCTCACAGAAATGTGTATTAATCAGCCCATTCACATATCAGTATAAGTTATTTTGAAACTGATGGACAGCTTGAAAATGAATCTACACTTTCCCAGATTATAAGAAACTCCCTGCTTTATCATCTAGAAAGATTTTTTAAAACTCAGACAAGAGAATGTGTATGAGCGTACTGTGTAGGAAAGTTTCTCAGCCTGTCTGTATATCTGCCTCTTGTCCACAGATCCTGAATTAATGGGCCCCAGATATCCTACTTTAATGTAGTATAGGCCATTGAATCTTTACTAGCCCTGATTAATGTTGCCTGTTTTGTGCTTGCAATTTGATTTAATTCATTTGAGAAAAACTGTTTGTTGGTATGTTATTTTGCTTTTTATAAAGGGTTATTGTACCTGAGCAGTGCAGTAGTTTCAGTACAGTAATTATAGGAAATATAGATATGAGGACCATATGAAGCTAAAGTAACATTGTGTGAGATCATTGGTCCATTTTGCCTGGTATTCTCTGTTGCACTAGTAGTGGCTTTCCAGAGTGTTATGCAGAGGTCTTTCCCAGCCACACTACCTGAAACTTTTCAACAGGAAGTTATTGAACCTAGGACCCAAAGTGTGTGCTGTACAGTAAAACAGCTCTTCCTGTAAGATAAGATAATGTGGCCATTCCTGGTCAAACTCTTGGTTAATCAGAGTTGTATTTGGTCTTGTTAAATATACAGAGCATCTCTCCCTTATAATAATTGAATAGCAACGTTCTATTTCGCAACATTCTAAATTTGGACCCTTTAGTGTTAGGCCGGAAGAACTGCCACTCAGAAGACACTGGCTGGGTTGACTGGCTGCTTTGTGCAGTCCCGCCCAGCATTCCAAGGTCATTTGCATGTGGAAGCTGATTGGACTTCATTCCACACCTCAAACTCACCCCCCCCCAAGGCAGTTGGAATTTTCAGTTGCATAACATACCTCATAGGGGAGAGGAGAATGATGCCAGCTGCCCTTTCCCTAGGCAGAGGCTGTGGGGGGGGGGTTGTAAAACTTAAGACAGACAGGCAGATAAAGGTTGGCTGATGGTTGCCAGGAAAGGACATAGGGTTGCCAACTCCAGGTTGGAAACTTCCAGGATATTTTAGGGATGAAGCCTGCTGAGGGTGGGGTCTGAGGAGGAGGAGGAGGAGGGGGACCTCAGACAGATACAATGCCATACTGCCTACACTCCAGACAAGCTGTTGCCAGTCTCCAGGTGACAGCTGGAGAGATCTTAAAGCTTTGGTGCTAATTCAAATTGTTGCAATTTATCGACAGAGTAGTGTTTTGGAAAATCTTTAGGAATTGTTTGGTGCATTTACGATGGGGTCCTGGGGAACTATTGATGCCAATCTTGGCCCAGCAGCCATCAAACCATTCTCTTCAACCCCCTGCTGTGCAGCTGACTTTCCCCTAGGGTTGCCAATCTCCAGGTGGGACCTAGAGATCTCCCACTGTTACAATTGATCTCCAGATGACAGAGATCAGTTCCCCTGGAGAAAATGGATGCTTTGGAGGGTAGACCCTATGACATTATACCTGCTGAGTCCTTCCGCCCCCCCGCCCAATGCTGCCCTCTACAGAATCCACCCCCCAAACCTCCAGGTATTTCCCTCCTTAGAGCTGGCAACCCTACATTCCCCTCAGTGCCTGTTGGTAGGCAACTAAGCTTGGTCCTGTCACCTACTTTGGCCTTTGGGAGAAAACACATTGGGGCCAGTCCTGATAGGGTTGCCAACTCCAGATAGGAAATTCCTGGAGATTTGAGGGACGGAGCCTGAAGAGGGTGAGGTTTGAGGAGGGGTGGGACCTCAGACAGGTACACTGCCATAGACTCCACCCTCCAAACCAGTCAGTCCCACATAGGGAACCATTGTTGCCAATCTCCAGGTGAGGGCTGGAGAGCACTCAGAATTACAACTGCTCTGCAGAAGGGAGGGCAGAACTCAGCTGAAGTCAAAGGGGCAGATAATGGCAGGTTGATGGCTAGCTGGAAAGGAGATGGGGTTGCCAACTACATGCTGACAAATTCCTGGGGATTTGAGGGGTGGAGCCTGGAGAGGGTGGGGTTTGCAGAGGGGTGGGACCTCAGACAGGTAGAATGCCATAGACTACACCCTGCAAACCAGCCATTTTGTCCTGGGTAACAATTGCTGCCAATCTCCAGGTGAGGGCTACAGATCACTCACAACTACAACTGCTCTTCAGGTAGCAGAGATCAGTTCCTCTGGAGAAAACAGTGGACTCTGTAATTATACCCTGCTGAGGTCACCACAGCAAATTGACACTGTTTGCTCAAAGCCAGAGCACTGCCCCAGAGCCTCTTTCTAGATCTCGTTGTATTGCTTTCACAACGGGCTTTACTGCTAGTTTATGTTATAATGAACATATTATCATCATTTTTACATGCACTGGAGCTTTGCCATCGACAAAATGTTAAAGAAGAAGATATGGTATAAATGGGGTGACCTTTGGTTTCATTTTCTTGTTCCAGTACATGCCTGTTGTCTTCTAGTAATGAGTACAGTTTGACCAATGCTGTTCTGTCACGTTCAGGCAATATTTCCCAATATTTCATTTAGGTTGTGAGTAACACTTCAGATTATGACAGTATCTGAGAACTGATCACTCTTTTTTCCAATTTACTTTTATTTTGATTCTGTGAATTGGGAAGGCTTTGGATGACGACATTTAAAAAAAAATCTCAGCTACAGCATATGTATTTTGATTGCAAGCTTTTTAAACAGGGCCTTAAAAAAAACCCAGAGTATCTGCCACATCCTTGATGTGCTGAGATCCTGATTTTAAATTGTGGGCTCTCAGTGGTGAAGGAATAAATAAAAAGTGGGTAGGTTGTCACATTGAACATACAATTAGAAATGCAGTTAATGATGGAAGCTTTAAAATGCTCAGCTCTGTATGGAATTTTTAAAAACAGGAGCTTTATTGTTCCAGTTCCTCACACTGCTGCCCTGCTTGGATGCTTTCCTTTGCTGGCTTTTCTTTCTTTCCCTGTTTTTCCACCTCTTCCCCCTTGTGCTCTCTTTTTGGCCAGGATTTTAACATATATCACAGGCTGGTAGGCTAAGAGCCTGGGACTTCCCCTCACCACACTTGGTGCCTTTGATCTTTTGCTTTGGAGGTAACATCAAAAGGATGGCTGAGAAAGACAGCCAGGCTGTGAAGTTCAACATTCAAGTTAATAGCTTGACTGAAGGTTGTGCTGCATTGCTGGAGCCGGAGTAAACATGGGCAATTCAGCAACATTTCCCTGGAAATTGACCCAAATGTTGTGCATTAAAAAAGAGATTAATTTGCATTTGGATGAATGACAGGTTCTTTTAAAAATTAAAATTCTATCGTGAGCATTATGCGGTAAAGAACTCAAATGATTCATGTGGAATTGCAGGCACGGTATTTAGTGATCGATTTGCCTTATGTAGATATATACCTCACTACTATGTTCTGATATGAATTGGATGGGTCGGCACATCAGAAATGTCTTCTGCTTCATCAGCATTGTAGTAGCTGGAAGTCAGGAACAGCTGTCAAAGAATGTGCACAGGATCTAGTTCTTTGCATAGTACCCTATTTCAAAGAAAGTCTAATCAATCAATCAGTCAATCATAAGCTTTATTGCATTAGCTCACGGGCTTAGCAATTAACACCAAAAATATCAACATCAGAGTTATAATGCAACAATCACAATGAAAACTTAAGAAGCTGGTCTCAGTACAGTTGAACTGAATATATGGTTGCATTCTCTCTGCTTCTGGCTGAAAGTCCACCTGTTCCCTACTGGGCTATTTCCACTCCTATTGGCCGCATCTCCTTATCCCCAGTGGTCCACTAGAGCCACTAACAAATTGAGAACATTAGGTTTAGACCCGTACCAACTTTTGGAAAGCGGCTATGTCAGGGCAAAATGTATTGTCTTTCAACGTCTCAGAGATATTCAGCTGCAAACAACTTAAGCCGCAACCCCGCCGCTCTATAAATCTCTGAAACCCAAAATTTATATGACCACTCCTCTATATTTAGCTAATATCTCCAACCCAAATCATAGATGGGCTTTCTCCAGAGACAGATTTGATGCTTTTCCATTGGCAGTTCTTTCTGGAAGATTTCAACGTATCCCAAGGCATTTGAGACTTTGTTCATGCTCCTCTGAGTCAATAGAGACCCTCCCCCATATTTTATTTCATTGCTCTTATTATGCAGAAGAAAGAGCCCTCTTAATTACACCTATATTAAGGTCATTTAGGGTCGAAGGACAACTAGCAATCCATTCTGAGGAACTTGTGCTGAAATATCTATTGGAGGACAAAGCGCAAGCACCTCCTTAATACTCCTTATGATGTCTCTTCTCTGTAATGTTTTGGTAACCTGGGTTTGCTTTTTTGATCCTGTATGCTGTTTGATGGGTCTTTGACAGTAATAAATAATAATGATAATGACACAATAAAAACTCTAATATACTGCAATTTTATAAACAATCGTTAAGATCACAACAAAAATTTGAGGTAAAACCGACATCAATTCAAGCAATTCAGTCAGATAGTCAACAAAATACATAGATTTATCCATCAGCTGCATTAGCAGTGGATGGTTTTGGTAAGGCCTTTATAACCCATGTAACAAACTTTCCCATTTGCATCGTTATCCATTTACTTTTGTTGGCAAGTAATATAGTTAGTCTACCATTATCTGCTCTTCCTGGATATTGTAATATAATATTCCCAAGATACTTTTCGCGTTCTAATGCAAATCTTGGGCAGTAAAAGACCACATGGCCAATAGAAGACCAATAGAATTTTGATTGCAAGTACAGATAACGTTCTTTATATGGGATCATGTTGTAATGGCCTTTTACCACCACCAGTTGTAAGGTATCCAACCGTGCTTTGGTAAATGCTTTCCTATGCTCAAGATTAAGTAAATTTGTAAGGTAAAATGGAAGAGTTAAAGAAGAAGAGAAGAAGAGTTTGGATTTATACCCCGCCCTTCACTACCCAAAGGTGTCTCAGAGCGGCTTACAAACTCCTTTCCCTTCTCTTCCCCACAACAGACACCCTGTGAGGTAGGTGGGGCTGAGAGAGCTCTGACAGAAACTGCTCTTTTTCAAGAACAGCTCTTATCAGAGCTATGGCTTGCCCAAGGTCATCCAGCCAGGTGCAAGTGGAGGAGTGGGGAATCAAACCCGGTTCTCCCAGATTAAAGTCCACATACTTAACCACTACACCAAACTGGCTCTCTAGGAGTGAAGGTTTAAGTTACTTGTAAAGGGGAGATATTCTCAAAGTACAGTGTAGAGTAAGTCTAAGCTTATTTAGGAGTCTTTGGTGATACCTTGTCAAAAGTATTTTGGAAGTCCAAGTATATGATGTCTGCTGCATCACCCTTATTCACATGCTCGTTAACCTGCTCAGAGAGTTCCAAGAGGCTGGTGAGGCAGGGCTTCACTTTGCGAAAGCCATGTTGATTTTCCCTCAGCAGGCTTTGTTCTTCAGTTTGCTTAATAATTCTGTCTTTAATAACAGTTTTTACTAATTTTCCTGGAACAGATGTTGGGATAATTGTCCCATAATTTCCAGGATCCCTTCTGTATCCCTCTTTAAAAATTGGGGTGACATTTGCTATTTTCTAGTCATCTGATTTTAGCAAAAAAGTTATTTATATATAGATCAACAATTTCATATTTGAATTAAGAGTCTTCGGGACCAGATTCCTCTCCTCAGCTTGTATGGCGCTTGGGTGACATCTCCTCCACACCATGCAGAGCTCAGGCTAATCAAACACAGCCCTTCTGCCATTATGTGCAAAAGAAATTTCCATTTTTGGCAAAATGCTCGAATTTCATCATGTTTCCTTGACTTCTTTTTAAGTGCAGGCCAGCAGAATGCACTAGTTATAATCTAGGCACCTTTATTTACATATGTAGATAAGTACTGGAAGCCAAATGTTTGAAGAATAAATTGACTTACTTGTCACAGACAACATAAATCTCCCCCTGCAGTGATTTTTGGGAGACCAGGCAGTTGTAGATCTTTCTCCTCTGCTGGTAACATCCTGTAAACTATACACTGTGGCCATAGTGCTTTAGCAGGGATAATTTTCAGTAGATTAACCACTATTGGATCATTACATATTTTCTACTGAAGTCTGACATCATGTTTATGTGAACTGTAAGCTCCTTATTGCACAACAGCAGATTACACTGCTAGGACTTTCTTTTAAGTGAAAGAAGCAATGATGTTGCTGTGCCACCAGTGCACATGTTGAATTGAAATATTGTCATGTGGATGCACTAATGTATATTTCTCTATGTGTGAGATAGAAAGAGACAGAGACACTCTGTTAGAGCTTTGGTTTCTCTCTCTTTTCCACATCTAGTGACTAAAATACATTATGAAAAAAACAGAGTGACAAATTAAATTACCTTCATTTGCTGTTACACATATGTAAATATGTATGTTTTCCTACCAACAGAAAAGTGAATAATAAGTGTTCTCTGTGCTTCATATAACCAATTGTACCCCCTGCTTGAACCTTGAAAATCTACTGTGGACTCTTATAAAATATAAGATTATAACATGTTATAAGATTGGAGTCTTTGCTTTATGGGCTGTTCAGTAAATACATTGGTGTCTCTTGGATATGCCCTCAGGCACTGAAACCTGAGGCCTGCCCACATCTTGAGTTCTACTTTCCTGCTTGCAAAATGCCTCTGGCTAGAAGAGCTGTCGATTTCCCCCTTTCCTCCTAATAAAAAAGATTTCTTTTTTGCTTTAAGAAAAAAAAGGGATTGAATAGCTGTAATAAAACTCAACCATTTCTTCAGTTTCAGATGATGTTAAAGCTCAAAATACTTCATTGACAAAGATTTTAAAGCTATTGGTTTTAGTGTGTGGATCTCTTTTAAGCGTGAAATGTACAATACCCTTAGTACAAATTCAAGATGTACAAATGCAGATGCTGGTGAAGTAAGGCCTACCACATTTACCCTGCCAGGAATGACCTGCTACTCTATGTTTGCTATGTACATAGGTTGTTACAGTTAGCAGGTAAGCCGTTGTTGATAAGCCCTTGACAGAGTGAAATCATGAAATGCCACTTCAAAATTGGTCATTCGCTTCTTCTTTTGAGTTGTTATGCTATGTATAGATACACACACATTTATTCTAAGAACAAACAGTGCTTGTGTTCTCAGAGATTTAGGGAAGATGGCGGAGCTGCCAGGCAGAATGGGTGAACGTGCAGGTGAGGAAATTATTTGCAGGATTTACTGCTGCAGCTAAAGGTGTATATAACAGGGTGCTAGGTGCTGTGGAGACACTGAAATGCCACTACACAAAGAATCTCCTTTTTGGGAAGGGGGGGGTAAAATAATTGGTAGCCTCATGAGCTAACTATGGAACAGACTAACCTACTGGGTGACCCACCCATTTAAGGTAAGCTTCCTGCTGTGCCATTTGCACTGCAGCCATCGCTTTGTTGAATGGGTTCCCTTAGGAGGTGAGGGAGGGTCCATCTTTAGGTTTTTATGTTGTTGGTTTTAAATAGTGATGTTTTAGTTATAATTTCTAAGCCACCTTGAGGAAAGGTTGGATATCAATAGGGATTCACCTGTCACAGAGGGAAATGGTATATTTTGGAGATATTTGAAAGGCAGAAGAAGAAAGATGCATCCCAGGAAGGAATAAAAATTCTCCAAAAACTTGGTATGATACTTGGAACAGCAGTAGCAGAGAAGTAGGGGAGATGGAGGAGTTAGTTGAAGAAAACATTTTCCCCCCTTATTCTGGTCAAGAATTCAGGAGTGTCAATGTTCCCTGTAAACTATGGAGTCTTGTGAGCAAAAATTCTAGTGTGTGAGCTACTGGCACTGAAGTTATGAGCAAGCGATTTGGATACTGCGTAAATTAGTTTGCTCTGGAGCCATCCTTCCTGAGCTAAGACTAAAATGTGTGAGCTGGAGGCTAAAACACTGTGAGCTAGCTCACACTAACTCAGCTTAGAGGGAACACTGGTGGTAGTCAGTGATGAAGAATTGAAGAAAAGCAAGAAATTAGAGAAGCAAATGGCTGGGAGGTTTTGATTTCTGAGAATATTAGTACATTTTTATTCTGAGGCATTTTACAGATTTCTACCATAACAACTTGTTTTTTGCAGTGCTTTATGTGGCTTTCTGAACAATGTTGGGTCTTGTTTCTAAAATACTAGAAGTGGGGAAAAAGAGATCCCATGCTGCAAGAGGTAGTGTTCCTCAACTTTGATCCAATATCTCCAGTAAGACCTGCAGCGGTTCAAGTGTGTTTCCACTGAGGCTTGTTCTTACTTGAAAAATCCCATCCTTGTGTTTACTACTGATATTTTGAATTTTACAATTACTTATTGGAAGTGTAACTAGGGTTTTCAGGCACTTCATTCAGTATGAACAGTAGCATTTTAGGTTTTTCTCCTCCAGGGCTTTTCTCTCTCTCTCTCTCCCTTCCTCTGGATGACAATAATATATAAGAGTGTTCTGCACAACATTATTTGTATGCGTTCATATCGACCTCTGCTTGTCACCTCAGACCAGTCTTTTCCTTTCCCCTATCTGTAGTATGGGGTGTTGTGGGCCCGGCATCTCCCAGCTCACCTGGAGGATTGAGGCAGGCACAGCAGGCTCAGAAAAGAGTGTGGCTGAGCAACCAATCTTCTACCACCAACACAGGGCTGTGGTTAACTTCACCCATTCCCCATTACTGAGCAACACCTAATTCTTTCACTGGCAACATTTAAGTGTGCTATACCATCAGCTTTAATGCTCACTCTAGCATCTGACCCCCCCCCCTCCAGTCTTGTTCTTGGGCCCACTGGGAGCCATTCATTCTCAGGGGCATGCTCCCCTACCCCTAGTACAGTTGAGGCAATTATACAGCCACGTCCCATTGAGTGCATGTCCAGCCAGACCTGTCCCACTGGGAGATCTCACTCAGTCCCATTTGGCCCCTGCCCCCACACTCCTTCTCTGGTGTCCCTATCCTGAGCATCCATGGGGTGGCCATGCCAACATCCCCTGGGCCCACACTGCACCTGTGCATGACATGTCTTTCGGCCACTTGGGGATAATTTTGTTACCTACATACAGGCTTCCTTATGAGGGTTACAACACAATAATGTATGTGAACACAGTCAAAAGCTCTATTTAAGCATTGTTACTACATGGCCTTCTCCCCTTACTGTAGTAACATTTACATGATCTTTTGAATTATATGATAAATTATATCTAAGTCTATAGTAAATAGTATTATATAATTGTGGATGTTTCATTCACCTCTGTATTCAGCTTGAGACAAGGGAAGTATAAGTAATTGCATGATGCCAGCTTACTTATTCTGCTTTTGTAGTTTGATATAAGTGCCCTCTAACTGCAGAGTTGTCTTGAAATGATGATAAATGTGCAGTGGCAAAAATGCTCTGCTTGTGTTAGATGGCAATGTTTGTTTGGGATAGCAAGCCATAATGAGGTGCTTTTGACACCAACTGAAGCAAACATGACCATATAAAGATACTTGTACGGAATCACACATTAACTCAGAAGTATTTCTGTTACAGTTTTTGTTTCTCTGACTTTCTGACAGTCATTGGTAGTGTATTTGGACCTGCATTATCATTTTGAAGTCCTGTTAATTTGATTTGACGATACTATTTATTGTTTATTGTTGATTGTTACTTACCAGTTCATTACTCGTTGACAGCAGTGCATCTGTAGCTAATCTCAGAAGTACCAGAGGTCATTTCGGGGGGGATCGCGGGGGATCGCAGTTCCCCCGGGTGAGGTATGGGGGCGGGGCACATGACGAAGCCCCGCCCCCTGCTTCCGGCCACCCTGCTTCCGGCTCTCATTCAGCCAGGAGGAGGCAGGAGAAGAGGGAGGGTAAGTTGCTTCCTCCCTGCCTCTCCCCACCCCTGCCTGCCTGGGGCCAGGGAGGGCCTTCGCGCGGCTTCCTTGCACTCCCGCCGGCCTTGCAGGTCCACCGCCGGGCCCCTC
>NW_015174278.1:1489514-1591702 GCF_001447785.1 Gekko japonicus
AATGCCCCAACTTGGAGTTGGCAAGGGCAACCCTATCTCCTTCCCACCCAACCATCAACCTGCCGTTATCTGTCCCCCTGACCCCAGCTTCCCATCTCCTCCCCCCTCCATCCTGGAGAGCAGTTGTAATTGTGGCAGCTTATTCTGTGCTCGAAGGGTCCAGGCTGGCAGTGAGGGGGGGAGAAGAGTGGACCCAGCACCAAGTCAGTGCCATGCGAGTATGCTTGAGTGGTGGTTGATGGGCCCATGGTTGATGGAACACACTGCACAGCCAATGGGAGAGCTGGGAATGGCCAAGATGTAAGGGAATGATATATATAGAGAGAAATATATAAGGATTCCTTCATTTACTTTGCTTGCTGTATCGGCTTGCTGTATCAGCTTTGGCACACATGCCAGTCATCTCCCCCCCCCAGTGGATGTGTACCCTTTCTCAGATCCCTGACCTGCTTTTCTGTCTGCTCAGAGGTGTAGCACAAACTCATTGCCCTGAATTGCAAAGGCTTGCATGGCCTGGCTGGCCCCGTGTGTCTGTGCCCTGCGACTTTTACCATGTCTTTGGCATCTGAAAGTTTCCAGCACTCTGAAGTGATTCTGCCCTTCGTCCCTTGCAGCCTCCTTCTTGCACATGATAAGGAAATCTTGTGCCCCCTCCTCACAACTACAGCCAGGCGAGTTGTCTGCGACTGCTGCTCATGGGGTTTTTTTTGCGAGACTCACTCCAGCTGGGGGGAGGGAGAGGCAGGAAGCTTGGCCGATGAAAGGGGCCTCCCAGCTCGGCTTCGCTTCCTCTTTCCCCCATAAGCAGCCTGTTGAAGGTGGGAGCGAGGATTTACCTGGAGTTGAGCAGCTTCGCCTCTGTCCCATGAGAAGGATGTCTCCCAATAAAGGGAGGGCTGGGTTGGGACCCGAGAGGAGAGTGGCGACGGCCCTTCTCGTCTGTGTGGTGCTGGAAATGGCGAAACGTTTCACGGTGGGGATGGGAGGGGGAGAGCTCCATGTGCTTGGCGGGAGGACTTAACAGTGGGGTCCTACCTGCGTTGACTCGTGAGGAAGTGCTGGTGAGTGGCTGACGAGGAAGTGCGCGTAGGATCGCAGTCTCAGCCAGCATGCTTTTTACTCCACTGTGGTCCCATATTTCTGTCCTTTGAATTCCACCCCGGTCCCAGCTTTCTTTCCTTTTTATTCCACTCTGGTCCCACTTTTCTGCCGTCTTGCTCTGCTCCCCCATGGGCTCCTTACCCTCTTTCCACCAGAGCATCCATCCCGTCTGTCGGCTCCCACCACACTGAGGCTGACACAGTGGCTGCCGGTTCTGTGGGTGGGACTCAGGGGACGCAGCCAGCCCACGCAGCCAGGGTATTGGCAGACCGTCAGAGTGGCAGCTGAGGGGGCCAAAGGCTGTGGGAGCGTGTTGAACATTGAGGCAAGAGGGGCACGAAAACTCTTTTATATATAAGGAGAGATTTCTGTATTGTGTGTGTGCTTGAAGTCATGCATTTGCATTTGTAAGATGACGAAATACAAAGTGCCTGCCATATTTCGTGCTCCTCAAAACTATAACACCTTAAATAAGAATCTATAGCTAATGTAAGCTTGGGGGTCAGCTATGTAAAACCTGGAATATGCTTAGTAACAAGTGTATTATTTAGGTTATTTAAAGACTTTTTAAAAGCACAGTGGCTCCTTAGAGTACCTTTTTGTGTCTGACATATAGATGAAACTTGTGGAACATTAAAATTGGTAGGAGTAGCTTAGTGGTTGAGATGCCTGTGGTGGTTTTATCTGCTGGGAACACTGTGGTCAAAGGTTCTCAGAGTCAGTGTGCCAGGCATTCTTTGGTCTGGTTACTAAAGGAGAGCTGTTCATATTGCTTCCTCTTCTCCTCTTCCTAACAGACATGCCACAAGAATCCTAAACAAGTATTTGGCACAGGGAGCAAAATGTCCACAGAAAGTAAAATATTAAGGAGGCCAAATTATAATCTTCACTTTCCACTCTCAGTTTTGGCTATGACATATTTCTTTTTAGAGGTATTGGTAGGACCTAGGCTAAGGAAATGAGTGCTGCCTATAAGAAGAAGAGATTGGATTTATACTCCACCCTTCACTACCTGAAGGAGTCTCAGTGTGGCTTACAATCTCCTTTCCCTTCCCCTCCCCATAGCAGACAACCCTGTGAGGTAGGCAGGGCTGAGAGAGCTCTTTTGAGAACTGCTTGTGAAAGAAGAGCTCTGAAAGAACTTTGTAACTGACCCAAGGTCACACCAGTAGCTGCATGTGGAGGAATGGGGAATCGAACCAGGTTCTCCCAGATCAGAATCCACACTCCTAACCACTGCACCAAACTGGCTCTATAATAAAGCACAAACATAAATACATACAGACCATTTCCCCCCAGAAGTATGAATTGTTGCTAGATTTTGGTTCCAGATGCCAGTAGATGCTTATTTTACTATTATTCTTTTATAAATGTGTGTTAAAAATGCTGTAAATGTGGTATGTGAAATACTGATTTCAAATTTCCCTTCAGGTCAAACAACTGCATGTATCAGTGCTAATGATCTTTGTGCTCTTGTCTGCTGTGTCATACCAACTGCTAAATGCTTTTAAACAAATGGAATTTGTTCTCCTCTGTAGAAATTAAAGTGAACAATATTAAGAACAACCCATATGCCGATATCAAATTCTTTCTGCTTTTTAGTACAAATATTTTAGGTGTAGAAAAAACCCACAAACCTTCCTATTGAGGGTTTTGTTTAGTCACCACAATTTTAAAATGATTGTGTTTCTGAAAGGGTCCCCAAACCCTCCATTTCTTCTGTAAAGAAACATAGAATCTAAAACTGAAAGTGTTTGTTTTCCTGACATTGCCGTTTATACTGTTCTACCCCCCCCCCTTTTGTGGGTTATCATCCTTCCCTTGAGTGGTGTTTTTGTCTGAAAATATTATGAAAGAATTTGGGCTGGTGGTGGCTGGTGGCGAGAGTGTAGGTCTCTGCTGAGTGACTTGGATTAGACATTTGTAGTATCCTGTCAAATCACAAGTGTGTTGAGATAGTTAACCATTGTGTGAGGATTTCAGTCTTCATCTTTTACTTTTCTAATGGACAATTGAGATATTCAAGCTTATGGATTGAAAGGAAAATGGGTGCAAGTGGTCTTGCCGGCCTCCCAAGCTAATGCTGTAGAAGAAGCAAATAGAGAGAAGGATTATTGATGGGGGAAACAACTGGTTCTGAATCCTGGGAGGGAATGTTTATTTCGCTCTCTAGGAGGGATTTGGAAAGAGCTGTAATCCTGGGTTAGGAGTAATTTGTTACAGCAAGATGATACTTGAGTGGCAGGAGGTTTCTGGCTGAGACAGCGAGAGGGTTTTTTTTATTATTCAGGGGAGTTGCTGGTCTCCTCGGAAGGTCAGCCTGACATAAATCCCCCTTCTTGCAAGTTCTGTTTCACAACCAGCAAAATTAACCAAAAGGAACTATTGACCTTTTTGCATCATCCTTGGGCATCTGTACCTATGCGCGCGCTCTCTCTCTCTCTCTCTCTCTCTCTCTCTCTCTCTCTCTCAAAATGATTACAGCAAAGAATGTGCACTAGAATGAAAATCCAGTGAAAAGTTTTTCTGCTGGGACTTTAAAAACCTTCCCACCTTCTCCTGTGAGACCAGAATGTTTCTGGTTTTAATATTAGCTCAGCAATTTCCAAGCTGTTTTACTGAGATGACATTTTCTCTATTAAAGTATCCTCCTTGTTTTTGTATTTTTTCAAAAATGAGTTCCTGACCCTGGGGAAGAAAGTTTTGCAAGTTCCTATTGTGTGAGTGTTTGAGGGAGAGAGAGAGAGATTGTTGGAGCCAAGAGTTTTGAAGTAACCCCTTGTCACAGTAAAGACCCAGTCACAAAGAAAAGCCACACAGGAAGTGACAGGAAATTCGGCATGAAATTTTCTGGGTTTACTCAGGAGCATATTACCACAATTTATGTAGCATTGCTACTTATGCAGAAATTGGTAAATGGCTGAACTTGTCATATTTTTTTCTCATCTCAACTTTATAAGAAAATAAAATTGCCTTCAGTTAAATGACTTGCAGTAGCAGGAAACAAAAGTCACTGGTTTTACCTGTGATTTTTTTTAAAAGAATGGAATTGAATAAGAAAATATGTGTATCACATGAGGTAGGAGTCCCCAACATGGCACCTGTAGGCCTCCATGACATCCATTGATACCTTCCCTGGTGCCCTTACTATGGTCCCTGCCACACATGGTTTTTCTCCATAAAGGTCTCAATAGCCTCAGAATGCCCATTTTTGGTGGTGTGAGGAGATACTCCTCTCCCATCAGCTGAAAATCTGGTTGGATCTAACACATTTTCCAAGCATTTGTAATTGAAAGTGTTCACATGTTTTTTCCCCAGCTGGTTTTCAATACCGTAATTAAAACTTGCTGGGACCAAAACTTGTAGAACATTTGTGAGGGAGAATCACTGGCCATGCTTTGTGTTCATGTGTGTGTGATCTCGTCATCCTGCTTTCTTAAGTACCCATTTTGTCCATGGGCCATTACTGGGCTTATGCAAGCATTAGTAATTAGTAATGAAATCTTTTCTGTCCTTAAAAAAAGAACTTTAAGAAAAAGATCTACCCCATAAATTTAGGGGAGAAAATATGGAGTCCATACATTGCATTATTTAATAATAAAGCCTTAAGTCTATTGAGATAGTACAATAAGTGACTATAATATTGCAGTCCTATGCAAAATTTCTACAATCTAAGTCCACTGAAGTGAATAGGCTTAGACTGGAATAACTTTGCATAGGAATGCAAGTTACAATAGAAGAATATATGCGGATTATTGGTTATTACTGAAGGATTTGAGAATACACTTAAAGTTGTGATAGTTTCAAAAACTGTCAGCTTCTCTGTTCTCAGTGCATATTGAAGAGAATATATACCAAAGGAATGATTTCTGTGACAAATAATCGAGTAGATCAGTGATACTTATAGCCATACTAAGAACAAAGCTCGTCGTGGAAGCGAGACAACGAGCTGTAGCTAGACATGGGGCCTTTCCTCTCCCTGGCCCACTGCTTTCTTCCCACTCCCCAGATGCTGTGAGCGGCGGGGCAAGGGGCCTGGCTGGCAGCAGTTTTGTGAGTGGGCTGTCTTCGAGCAGGCAGAGCCCCCCGCCCCGTTTTCTGCTCCCTCCCAAGAGCTTGTTGTCAAGGTGCGACGGGGCAGGCTGGCAGTGTTTCCCTCCCCTGTGGAGTCGAGCAGTTTGCGGTCCATCCCTGAAGCCCGTGATGGTTTATCCTGAACTTTGTCCATTCAGGGACCTGACGGTCTCCCCTCCACTGTCTTCCCCCAGGCCCCCAACCCTCTCCCCTGCTGTCAGCGGTGCCTGCCCGTCCCAGTGGCCTCGTGCTGTTGTTTGTGTCCCCAGCTGGAGTGTGCTGCATCCGGGGCGGCCGTGGTGCTGGCCGCCTCCCTCCCTCCTGGCTGCCCACCATCTCTTCCCGTGGGCCTTCACCTCAGAGCTATCCTCATGCTGCTGGTGTCGTGGCCGGGTGGAGTGGAGGCGGCGAGCATGGCGGAGGGAGGAGTGAGCAGGCTGCGGAGGGAGGCTGCTGCAGGCAAGAAGGTAGCATAGGCGGTGCAGGCCAGTGCGGCTTGGGCCAGGAGGGAGCGACCAGGCCATGGTGAGGCCAGGCGGGACTGTCCTCCTGCCTCCCTGTGGGAGTACCCGCCAGAGCATCCATGGTGCCCGATGGCTTCGTGGAGACTGCAGGGGAGATGCTGGCGCGTCCAGTGGCTTGCGGTCCACCTCCATGGCGGTGCGCCTGTCAGCCCCCTGTCCCTTTTCTGTCCATTGTCTCCCCTCAGGGAGCTGATGGTCTCCCCTCCACTGTCTCCCCCCAGGCCCCCGACCACCTCCCCTCCCATCAGCACCGCCTGCCCATCCCATTGTCCGCATCCCTGGCCGGTGTGTTCTGTTTCTGGGGCAGCCGCGGCGCTGCTGCTGGCCGCCTCCTTTCCTCCTGTCTGCCCGTTGCCCCTCCCCACGTTCCTTCACCTCAGATTTCTCCTCCTGGTGCAACTTTCATGGCCAGGGCGAGTGGGGGCGGCGAGCACAGTGGAGGGAGGGATGAGCAGGCAGCGTACGGAGGCTGGCAAGGGAAAAGGTGATGTCGGTGACGCCGGCTAGGGTGTCTCGGGCCAGGGCCGGAGGGAGCAAGCAGGCCGTGGTGAGGTCAGGCGAGGCCGTCCTCCTGCCTCCCCACCAGAGTGGCCACCGGAGCATCCATGCCATTGGACGGCTCCGTGGAGAGTGAGTTGAAGAGTGTGGCCGGAGGCTGTGTGGGCGGGACTGAGGGAAGCAGGCAGGCAATGGACATGGACTCGGGGTGAGTGATGCAGCAGGGAGCAAACTGATCTTGCCGCCCATCGAATCTTGCCACCCCAAGTGACAGTTATATTAAGGAGAGATGTGGCTCTTTGCATGCCACCTGTACCTCTTCTGAGCACTGTTCCACAATATGGGAAGTTGTTAGGGGCATTGCCTAGAGGGGCTTGTGGTTGGCAGATTGTTCCCACCTTGAAAGAGTTGCTGGTCAATGGACTGGAGGATGGCTTAACTGCAAGACCTCTTGAGCTGTGTGCCATGTGCCACCAATGGAAGTGAAGTGAAGGACATGTCCTCTACAACCACTCCCTCACCCTTCCCTACAGTCTCCATGCTCTCATCGCAGTGCCTCGAGTCCGACCCTTTGTGACCTCATGGACTGCATCATGCCAGGCCCTCCTGTCTTCCGCCGACCTCTGGAGTTTGCTTAATTTCATGTTCGTTGTATCGATAACATTGTCTAACCTCCCTCCTTGAACCAGTCAACCCTGTCGGTTCTGACACGGGAGTCTCATTCCAACCCTCCATCAATCCATTCATTTCCAGCAGTCCTGATTACCAAGAAGGTTCCCAATCCACTTAAAAGAGCAGCATCCATCACACCTGCCTTGGAGTTGAGACATCCTCGGTCCACATCACCGACATCCTCGGTTCCAACCTAATCTCATTCAGAACCGGTGGCCAAGAAGCAAAAGAAGACTAAGCATAGAGAGCAGGCTGGCTCAGGTTCCAGACTCGGCAAGCTTCCTTCATCCTCCCCAAGGCGACCCTCCCAGGAACTGGAGGGTATTTTAGTGCTCCCATGCACTCCCTCTCCTCATATTGACTCTCCAGATAGTTTCCTTTCTGAACTGGAAGAGCAGCATTTTACTATCCCTGCCTTGAGCCACCAATAGAAGTGAAGTGAAGAGCATGGAAGAGCAGCATTTTAGTATCCCTGTAGGTCATTTACTGTGACCCGAACTGATGCCATCACCTGCTTAGCAGGAGGCCTATCCCCCTCAAGGCCACTCCTATTACATGTCTCTCAACATATTTGCAACAGTGGCATGATCACCACTCTCAAGCCTCCTCGGTGCTGGGGTCTGGTCATGACCCAGTTGACCCTAGGCGTGCAGGACCCTGCTCCATGTTTTCACTGTTCATGTCTCTATATCATGAGCAAAGTGAAGAAATGTCTATGGCATCTTGTTGTAGTCTTGAGAGTGCATCTGAACCTTTCCCATATGATAGGGTAGGGGATCCAAATCCAGTTTCCCCAAGCAAGGACATTTGCCTCTACAGTGAACAAATGTTGTGGAGGCCAAGGCATTGGATATCAACGTTGTCACAACAGACCAAAGGATAAAATTTCGATCTGTCTTTACCCAGACTCTACCGGTATAGTGGCTTTTCCTATTTTAGAGTGCCCTGCAAATCTGATGGCCCTAGTTTGGCAAAAAACGGCCTCTACCCCAACCACTTCCCATAGTGTTGAAAATTTATATTAGGTTGAGCAGGACTCACACAAATTCCTGACTATCCACCCACCTCCTGACCTGTAAGCTGTGGAGTCTTGTGAGCAAAAATTCTACTTTGTGAGCTACTGGCATTAAAGTTGTGAGTGAGCAATTTGCTCTGGAGCCATCCTTCCTGAGCTAAGACAAAAATGTGTGAGCTGGAGTCCAATAAACTGTGAGCTAGCTCACACTAACTCATCTTAGGGGGAATACTGCTCCTGACTACCCACCCACTGAGGACAAGCAAGTGCACCATAGACCTGGACAACACCCCTCTCCTGGGGACAGGGAGAGTCAATGCTTGGATTCCTTAGGAAGGAAATTCTACTCATCTGAGGCTGTTCCTTCGGGAAAACCTGTCACAGTATTTGGATACCCTTCCTGAAGAGCCTAGGTCTCTAGTAAAGTTGATCCAATCGCAAGTGATCAGACTTTCTAAGCAGGAGATAAATGCAGGCAGACACATGGCTGATGCATTGGCTAGATCTATGGCTTCTGCAGTAGTCCTGAGAAGACATTCCTGGCTATGTACAACTGTTCTCACACTGGAGCCACAGTGCAAAGTTGACAATCTTCGCTTTGAAGGATCAATACTTTATTCTCATACTACCAATAAGTTCCTGTCAATGATTAAGAAAAACCATCAAACCGCAGAGTCCCTGGGGGTGTTTTCCTCACCCCCTGCTGCATGGTAGCATTTCATTCGAAGGCAACATGGCTTTGCAAACCCGTTTGTAAGGGCCAGCAAGTACAGGTGTTCCACCTGTATCCTCAGCATTTGTACCAGTCTTTCCCATTCCAAAGAAGAAAGACACCCAGGTTGGCGAGCCAACCCCCCCTCCCCCCCCCGAGAGAGCAGACCCAACAGCTGCAATATTCTGACTATCCATTCCAGTTTTTGAAGAACCTCCCAGTTTTAGACATAAATTAGTTCATTTTCATAAAACATGGCAGTCCGTATGCTCTGATGGTTGGGTTTTAGCTACAGTTAGTAGTGATTATGTGTTAGAGTATCTTCCTCCCTCCCTGTTGTCCAGCTCTTACAGCTATTGATAACCCTTACCCTGAGCTCCATCTTCAACTGCATCAGCTCTTCCTCTTCCGAAAAGGGGCAGTAGAAAAAGTCCACATAGGCATACAGTCATATAGTTTCCATTCCAGATTTTTTTCTTGTACACAAAAAAGACAGAAGCTATAGGCCTATGCTTGATCTGAGAGAATTAAACAAGTTCCTAAAGGTTTCAGTTTAGAATGATCTCTCTTTCGTCTGTGATTGAGTTTCTTGCTCCTGATTTGCAGTCCTAGACCTAAAGGATGCCTATTTTCATGTAGCTATTTACCCCTCTCTCAGTAAGTGACCACGCTTTAGAGAAGGATCAGAAATTTCTCAATACTTTGAGAGTGTACAGTGGACTTTTCCCCCTCACATGAATCAATTGCAGCAGAGCACTTTGACACGGAGAACTGTATATAGGTGGTGGCTGGGTGTGAATAAATTCACTGTCTTTGCACCTAAGTTCTGGACTCCAGTCTTCTGTGGGTACTCTATCTCCCTTTGCGCACTGACGTGCCATCCAGCATTCCGCGCACCGCGACAGGTCATACTACCACCCCTAGAGTCTTCAGGAAATGCATGGCAGTAATGGTGGTCCCTTTAAGGACCAGAGGCTGTACCATCTTTCCCTTCTTGGATGATTAGATCACCTTCCCAGGACCTCCTGATGGTGAAGGGTGGTCCTCTCTACCTGTACCCAGTTAAACGTAGTGGTTAATTGGAAGAAGTCTCAATTAGAGCCCTCCTGGCACGTTCAGTTCATTGGATCCTCCCTTGATTCTGTAAGGACAAAGGGTTTTCTTCCCACAGATAGGGGCAGAGTTATGAAGGCCATGATTCATGCCTTCTTGAGAAAGAGAGGGCAGTCAGTCAAATGAATACAACAGTTGGTAGGCTTCATGGCATCAGCCACAGCTGTCAATCTCCTAGTCAGGCTGCACATGCAGGGTTTGCAGCTTTAGTTTGTCAAAAAATATAATTCAGTTAGACATGCTCCTGTTTTTCAATCCCTAGGCCGGTTTTGAGGTCTTTTGCATGGTGGATGCAGGATGCTAAGCTTTTTGCTGGGTCACTCTCACCACTGACATTTTACTGTCAGGCTGGGGAGCTCATTGTGAGGGCCTTTCTCTACAGGCAGGTGGTTCACCCTCAGTAGGGGTCTCCATATTAACACCCTTAAATTACTTGGGGTGAAATTTGCATTTACCTCCTTTGTAGATATCCTCAGAGGCAAAAGGGTGCTAGTCCAGATGGACAATACCTCCATTATGTATTATTTAAATCAGGGGTGTCAAACATAAGGCCCGGGGCCAAAACTGACCTATCCAGGGCTCTAATGCAGCCTGCGAGCAACTGATGCAAGGGAGGGAGTGCTGGGGGGAAGTGGACAGAGCCGCACCATTATGGCTTTGACACAGCAGAACAACTTCACCTGCAGCAGTCAAACATTGTGGGAGCCCGGGCCCAGCATTGCACTGCTGACTCTCTGGTCCGCCTCTGTGGGTTTTCCTCTGCATCCCCCTCCCACCCCAGGGGGCCTTGCAGGGAGGACACACCAATTCGGAGCTTACCAGTTGCTGTCCTTTATACAGTTTCTATCTCCAGTACCTGGCATTACGTTTTATGGCACACATGGCCCGCCTGACAAAGAGAAATTTATGTCAGATCCAGCCCTCGTAACAAATGAGTTTGACACCTCTGCTTTAAACAATCAGGAAGGAACAGGATCACAGAGGCTCTGTATGGAGGTCTTGGCACTCTGGGAGGTAGGCATATGCATTGGGGTCTCCCCCAGGGCTATTCACATAGTATGGACCCTGAATTCTGAGGCAGATGGCTTGAGCAGAGTGTACCAAACACATCATTAGTAGTCTATCCAAGCCAGGTACCTTGGGGGATCTTCGAAAGATGGGGGTTTCCCCAGGTAGACCTTTTTGCCACTCAGGAGTCAAAGAAAGCTCTGGAGTTTTGCTCCCTGCAGGCAGCAACCTATCCTCTCTGGGAGGTGCACTCCAGATCTCCTGATTAGGGAATTGATTTTATGCCTTACCTCCCTTTCCCCTCCTTAGCAGGGTCATAGGGAAGCTAGCAGTGGAGGGGTCAGACTGTATCCTAATAGCCCCCTTTTGGCCCTGCCAAATTTGGTTTTCAGAACTGCTCTGCCTAGCGGGTTTTGAGTATATCGTCCTTCCTCCTGTACTGGATTTATTAGTCAGGGGTCAGATTTTACAGCACAAAGTGACCTGTTTGCACCTCAGAACATGAAGGATATGTCTTAGGACAATCCTTTTCTTCTGAAGTTTGTGATATCTTGGTTCAAGCCCAAAAGTCCTCCACAAGGTATTCCTATTCTAGGAAATGGATTCATTTTGAATCTTGGGCTTCATCCAAGGGGGGGTTGTCCCCATTTGTCTGCCGTTTACCTTTCATCCTGGAGTACTTCCTCTCACTTGCATATGAGGGACTGGCTGTATCGATTAAGACCATGAGGGTATAGGGTTCTTCCCCTGTTCTCTCGCGTTCACCCAGTGTTTTCTCAGAGGGCTGCTGAACGTGTTTCCTCCCATCCTTGACATTGTCCTGCAGTTACTGGAGCCCTAAGCAGGGAAAGAGCTGTGGTGGCTCAAGTGGTTAAGACACTGAACTGCAGGCTGTGGAAGGTCGGTAGTTCAGCAGTTCGAGACCCGAGTGCCGCATGACGGAGTGAGCTCCCGTCTCTAGTTCCAGCTCCTGCCAAGCTAGCAGTTCGAAAGCAAGAAATTGCAAGTAGATAAATAGGTACTACTTCGGTGGGAAGGTAACAGCATTCCGTGCACCTTGGTGTTTAGTCATGCCGGCCACATGACCACGGAAACGTCTTTGGACAGCGCTGGCTCTTCGGCTTTGAATCGGAGATGAGCACCGCAACCCTAGAGTCGGATTTGACTGGCTTTCGAGCAAGGGAACCTTTACCTTTACCTTTAAGAAGGGAAAAGCTCTCTAGGTGGGTAGTGGCATCCATCTGTTCTTGCTATGAGGTGGCAAGAAAACCTTACTCTGGAGTGTGAAAGCGCACTCCACCAGAGCTTGGGGCTGTATTCCACAGAAGAATCCCACTTGTCGACATTGGGAAAGCTGTGACATAGTCAGCAGAGGAAACATCCGTGAAGCATGATGTGTTGGACCTGCAAGTGAAAAAGAATGCGAATGTAAGCAAAGCAATTCTCCAGTCCCTTTTTCAGTTAGAATGTCACCCCTCCTCCGCTGAAGAGTAGCTTGGTCGTGGTTCCAATGTGAGGCTACAGTGAAGAAGGACGATTAAAACAAAGTTGCACTTTACCTGCAACTGTTCATCGACGACTTCTGTGCAGACACACATACCCTCCCTCTTGCCCCTCTGTGAGTTCTCACATGGTTGTTTTTTCCCTTCCATTTGGGGGTTCACGTCATCATTGCAGTAACTGGCTCTGGAGCATGTGACGGTTTGGGCAGGAAGAGCCATTACGCGGGCTCTGGATAGCTTTTTAGGTGGAAAAAAACCTGTTCCACCAGCAGCCTATGCAGGCGCATTCCCAATCCCACTGTGTGTCTGCACAGAAGACGTCAGTGAACAACAGTTATAGGGAAGTGCATCTTTGTTTTTAGTGGATCCTTATACTTAAGAGTTTGGAGCCATTGGCTTAAGGTGAGAGGACTGTACCATGTTCCTAATTCTATCCAATTTAATTTTTGCATTTCCTAGATGATAAGATTATCATTGTACATTATGATGGAAGGTATTCCATTCCTTAATGTGTGTTCAGAAACTAACATTTTGCAAAGGTTACTTTTGTTTTATCTGGGATGGAATAGTAGTGAGGATTGGCCTAAGCTGTGGGTTAGTTGAATTACATTCTGTACTTGAGTCCTCCAAGAGCTGAATTGATCCTTATTGAATTTAATACCTATTTAATTTATAACACTCAGGATGAAAGGCAAATACTGTTCTAAATGTGCTAGAGGTTGTTTTGTTTTCTAATATCAGCCTTTGGTACAGCTTAATTGCTGTTGGCATCTCTAGGCTGTAAAAACTGACCAGGATTTAGGTTTTACTGTTTCTTTTAAGTGATCTTCCTGTATCCCCTTTTGCCAGTTTGGTGTAGTGGTTAAGCGCACGGACTCTAATCTGGGAGAACCAGGTTTGATTCCCTACTCCTCCACTTGCACCTGGCTGGATGACCTTGGGCAAGCCATAATTCTAGCACAGCTGTTCTTGAAAAAGAGCAGTTTCTGACAGCTCTCTCAGCCCCACCTACCTCACGGGGTGTCTGTTGTGGGGGGGGGAAGGGAAAGGAGTTTGTAAGCCGCTCTGAGACTCCCTTGGGTAGTGAAGGGTGGGGTATAAATCCAATCTCCTCCTCCTCCTCCTCTTCTTCTTCTTCTTCTTCTTCTTCTTCTTCTTCTTCTTCTTCTTCTTCTTCTTCTTCTTCTTCTCTGTTCAAAACCATATTTTGCTGTATGTGCAGTGCTACTGATTTGTGTGGAATTCTTTCATTTTGCTGTCTTGGGCTTATAATATCTCCTTTCCTGCAAAACTCTAGCTGAATTCCCCCTCTATTTCTACTTTTAAAAATCTTAATTTTCCATTTGGGATGCTCATTTTTCCTCCTTTAAAAGTCTTGTAAGAGAAAAATTGTTTTCTCTCAAGCATGCTCACCAAACTCTTGTATTCTAAAATTTTGTTCAGAAGCCTGGAGCTTAAAGTTTGCTGTATTCTATAAGACTTTTATTTTTATTTCTAAGGAATCAGTAATGACCTATGATCAGATCATTCAATGTTAAAGCAACAAGACGTGCCTGCCAAGATTGCAGTATTATTGTTTTAAGTATTATACATAGCATTAGAACCTATTCCAGATTTTATTCCTCTGTTCTTATCAAGTTATCTGAGTTAAATTTCACGTTTAGTACTTGGATGTTGGGAATCTCAGAGGTAGGATGGGAGGAGAGTGAGAATTGTGGGAGGATTTTAATTGTTAGCACAGATTATTGAAATCCCTTCTTACTCAAGAATGCAAGACCAGAACTGGAATCCTGGGAGAAAAATGAGATGTGACCCCCCCTCCCCCCTTTGTAGCCACTTTGCAAGTTGGAGAAACTCCCAGTTTACATTTGTATTTGGGATTGAAAGCATAGAATTTCCTGCTATTTCATGTAGTAGGAAGGAAAGGATTTACCATTCTCCAGTAATAGGACAATTTTTTAAAAAGCCCTTTTGAATAACTGCATACTGCTGCAGTAGAAAACCTGAGAAGGCAATTACACATTCCCTTCCTAATAAGTGCAGTGTAAGAGCTGTGATGTAACCCTTCTTTTGCCAAAAAGAATCCTCCCTTCTTTAGTTTCCAGCTAATACCTAAAGTATTGTGCATGGATGGTGGGGCAATTACTTGGCAGTTCATTCCATTGTGCGGGAGTTGTCGAGGGGTGGATTGCTGCAACATAATTCCATAGGACTGCTTTCTCTTTCCCACTCTCACACCATCTGGATTCACTTAGCTTGCTCGGCAGTAGGACTGAGTCTCATTTCCTCCAACCAGTAATGTTATATAGGCAGTGATCCTGGCCTGCCCTAACATAATTGAAAATTATGTGTATTGTAGACTTGCAGTGCTGAAATGTAGACTTGTAAAAATCTGGGGCTCAGGTAGCCTGTGGAGATTGGATTTGGCACACAATGAAGCTTTTATGTAAAATAAGAATTATAAGCCACCACATTAATATTGTGTTATGGCCATGACAATTCTTGGGCTGAGAGACTATGAGGCAAGCGCGAAGCTGCTGAACAAAGCAAATGTTTTCTTCTTTATCTATGGAACTCAGTCTTTTTACTGGGTCTGAACTGAAACTGGGGAGGGGGGAATTTCTGGAACATATCCTTCTCTTGTGAATTACACCTCCCTCTTCAGAGATCTTTTGGGAATCCCTTTTTCCAGTGATTTTTTTTGGGGGGGGGGAAGGAGAGATTTGTATCCCCCTCCCACACACACATTCATGATGGCTTAACTTCCTCATCTTCATGTACTGCCCGTACATGGTGAGCATCTTTGCAGATCCAGTTGGCTGTAGCTCAAGCACCTCGTTTAAAATAGTCGGTCTAAGAAATATGTTGTGGTGCAGTCCGTCAGTTTGGTTCTTGATGACATCACTGAAAGAGAACTTCAGACTGCAAACATTGGATTCAGTCTGACCTCACTTCATTAACCCTTAGTGATACCATAATGTAGCCAAATCAGATGACTGGTTGTGATGATTTCAGAGATCTTTAAAAAAAAAGAAAAAAGATTGGGCTCCTCAAAAACTTTTTTTCCACTGAAAAGTTAGTTTGGAAAGTTTTGCACTCAATTCTGCTTTTTACTAGGAAATGATACATTTGTAAACATCTTATATATTTAACTTTATATGGAAAATTCGTGATGGCTCTAATAGTATTTTCCTGGGAATAAGCCCCATTGACTAGACCTGAAGCAGGTTCTTGATGCCTGTTTATTCCTCTTCTCCATACCTAACACATATGTTGCTACACATACAGTTTGTAAAAAATATCAAAATAGATATCATTAATTTTTGATAGGGGTATTTATCATTCTCAATTGTACTTGGCCTTGTCTGCTGTAGGAAAATTGAGAATGAGAGGAAAGAGAGACACATTTTGACATTACATTTGGGGTGGGGGATTCTGTTAGGATATTGGAATAGAATGGATCTGTGCAGTAATTCAGTTTTTAATTTTGTTCGCTCCATTACTTCTATCCAGCTAACCACATATCAGTGTGTATTTTAACATCACACTGTGAATGGGCAGAACAGAATGCAAGGATGACTGCAAGGATAACTTTTGCTTTCTGTGTTTCCATCTAATTAGATAATTTCAAGAACATAATTTCTCTGCGGGCTTTTTTGCACTAATGTATACTTAGTTATCCAATAAATATATATTTTATTTTGTGGTGGTGTGAAGTATTTTTATGTTTAAATTATAATATTTAGTGAATCTGAATGACATGTTGTTGCATAGTATATTTAGTAACAAAGTATTCTGCATGGCTTCTGATGCTAAGGAACAGAATTTTAGCAACTGTCCTCCCAATAAAAACTGACATACATGGTGAGAAGCAGGACATGATTGGTGTCTTTCTGGAGATCTACAACGTCAGACTGCAAATTTAAATGCTTGGCTATTCCCCTTTAGAAACAACACTCTGTTACAAATTTAGCAGGTCTAAGAGAATATTACAACCTAGCTTCCTCCTGTACTACTAGGATTGAGTGATGTGGATTTTGTTTTAATGTTCACCCAGTAAAGGTCACTGGCAAAAATCCACTGGGACTTGTTCTGAAAAGTGACTAGGTAAATTCAGCACATACTTTCCCAGCAGGACCTGCTTCCTGTGTAAATTCTGAATCCTATCTACTGACCTCAGTGACAAGAATAAGCCTCGGCAGCTATTGTTAGAGAGAGTGAGCTGTACCCCATTCCTGTTTGTGCATCATGAACCAGATTGTTTACTGAGTCTCAATTTCATGGCCAGTCCTGGGATTTATGCAAAGTCATTTAAGGTTTGGAGGTTGCTTGGGAGTCACATGGCTGCATGTTCTCAACCAACTATTTTATTGCTTGTGCTGATGGACATGGAGGAAATGTCTTTGCTATATTAACAGAACTCAACTTGGTTTTACAAGACTAAAAATTATATCTTTATACTTACAGAAACAGTGGATCTTTTTTAGCCAGTAAAACAATCATGTTTGATCTGCAAGGCAGTCTTTGGGGGGGGGGGAGAGGTTGTGAACCTAAACTGACTTCACTGATTTAAATAAGCCTCATGTGTAAGTGCATAGAGACACATTTCTCTTCAGATCGCATAAATCTTTCTTCTTTTACTAGAGACACATTTTTCTGCATAACAATAGCTGTGCTTTTCTCTTCAGAGCAGCACACATTGTTAACCAATGTTGAGGGTGGTAGTGATGTTGATGAAGAGGCTCTTGATATAGATGTTGCAATGGTGTATGTGTGCCTTCTGTTGTAATTTATTTTGTCAATGTCTCCACATTTGCAGGCTGCCTTTCTTTCAGGGAGTTCAGAGCAATGGAGTGTGGATTAGGCTGCAGGCTAGCAGCTCTTTGGAATTGCTACTCCCATGCCTTGTGCTTCATAGGTTAGGGTAGCCATGTGATTCTTTACATTTTTAAAAGTATATTTATTCCTATAAGAAGCATAAATGTGACCACAAAGTGTTTCCAAGTACATGTATTTGACAAGTACAAGGCTATTCTATACATTTTGTGGCCATAAAGGTGGATTTGCCATCAAGGAACTGCTTGGTAAGCAGTTATAGTTAATCCTGGCTCTTGAGCATATGCTGTACATGCAGAAAGCCCCAGGTGTCTTGAACTAAAAGATCTTGGAGGCAAAGATTGATCAAGAGTCCCTGGGGAGCTGCTACCAGGCAGAGTAGGCAATAGGGAGCTAGCTAGATGGGCAATGGTCTACCTTGGTATAGAGCAACTTTATATAGTAAAGAAAGCGAATACTTATATTTTAATGCTTTTATATTTTGAAGTGTAAAACATCTTAGATGTGCTCCTAAACACATAATGTGTGAAGCAACCTTTTTGAAGGGTTCATAATTGGTTGAATATACTCTATGGCAAGGAGCTGCGGTGGCTCAAGTGGTTAAGACGCTGAACTGCAGGCTGTGGAAGGTCAGTAGTTCAGCAGTTCAAGACCCGGGTGCCGCATGACGGAGTGAGCTCCCGTCTCTGGCTCCAGCTCCTGCCAACCTAGCAGTTCGAAAGCAAGAAATTGCAAGTAGATAAATAGGTACCACTTCGGTGGGAAGGTAACAGCATTCCGTGCGCCTTGGTGTTTAGTCATGCCGGCCACATGACCATGGAAACGTCTTCGGACAGCGCTGGCTCTTCGGCTTTGAAACGGAGATGAGCACGCCAACCCTAGAGTCGGACTCGACTGGCTTTCGAGCAAGGGAACCTTTACCTCTTTACTGTATGGCAACTCTCCTGGCAGTATAATATATGGAATGGCCCTGAGTTGGGATTATAAACTGAATTTTAAAATAACATCTCACCACTGCTTCTTAAGTAAGGAGTGATGGCAAATCTAACAACCCATGCTGGATGTTGTGTCAGTTATAAAAAGATGTTATAAGTGTTTTTCTTTTATACCTTATTGTCTGTAGGGCAAATAACCAGGTTTTATCCAGGATTAGTGGTTTTCTTTTGTAATATTATTTAGTATAAGTGAGAAACAAGTGTATTTACATTCTTGCAGTGATGTGAATGATGATCCGCACTTAAAAAAACAAACAAGAACAAAACTTTATACTTCTGTCTTTTTCCAGGCCTTATCAGTGTGTAGAAAGTTGTGACCATTGTACTAAATATTATGGAATATTTGCCATTGTACTAAATATTATGGAAATGTTTGGTACACTGTTTCTATAAAGCACTAGCACAAAATAAGTACTACTTGGTTTCTTTTGTTTATTGGGGTTCCCCCCTTTCACTTTGTTGCATACATTTCAGTTTCACCTCTTTCCCCATGTTGCCTAATATTTGTTTATTATTTTTAGATTTTTTTATTGTCTTTGTTTTCTGAACTCATTTTTCTTTTTTCCCATTTTTGTTTCCTCCATCCAGTACCTCCAGATGAAATGGCCACTGCTTGATGTTCAGGCAGGGAGCCTACAGAGTAGGCAAGCCCTCAAGGATGCTAGGTCTCCATCTCCAGCACATATTGTTGTAAGTAAACTGAGAAGAAATTCTTTTGTTTGGGGGAGTGTGGGAGAGGGAAATGGCATTAAACAGGTTTGCTTATCGCTTTTTTTCCTTCTCCAGATAAACATAAAGGTACAAGAATAAGTTCCTCCTACAGATACCCATTGTGTTAATTTTTTTAGTTCTGTGGGAGTAGCTACATTATTCTGTTGAAGTAGAAATGCAATGGCATCTTGTGGCACTAACAAATTTACTGTGACATAAGCTTTTGTGGACTAAAAGCTGCTTTGCCAACTACGGGAAGTGTATCTTCAGTTGGCAGACTTTATATAATCTGTAACAAATACATATACTAGGGTTGCCATGTCCAGACTGGGAAATTCCTGTAGGTTTTGGGGTAGAGCCAGGGGAGGACAGGGTTTGGTGAGGAGGGACCTCAACGAAGTATAATGCCATAGAATCCACCTTCCAAAGCAGCCATTTTCTCCAGGGGAACTAGTCTCCATAGTCTAGATAGCAGCTGAAATTCCAGGCATACTCAAGGTCCATCCAGAAGGTTGGCAGCTACAACATACATTAAGATATATGTTTACTATTTCATGTATTTGAGAAATTGGGCTCTAGTCTACAGAAACATATGCCACCATAAAGTTGCTAGTTTTAATTGGCCTAAGACTCCGCTTAACCGTTTGTATGTGGCATATGTGAAGTGTAAAAAGTAAATTTACCAGAGCTAGTTAGAATTGTTGCAATGTGCCCTAGACTTACAATGATGTTTTTTAAAAAAAAAAATTGGTAAACAAGTTGTTTGGACTATAAAGAATTTAGTCTCATAGTCATTAGGGAACATTTTACTGCATAGAATTAGTGGTGGGATAGGCAAACATTTCTGGACTAATATTAAAACATATTTGTACTATAAATCGTCTTGCTTGACCCGAGTGTGCTTCAGGTAGCTACAAAGATTACAGCATAAAATCCACCTATACATAATAACAATTCCTCCAAAAAGTTCAAGAATCATGCTGTTATAAAATTAATTGCTGCACCCCATAGTTGTATATATTATCACTGGTTTTTTTTTTTTAATGAACTCATTTAGTCTAAGGGGCTTGGCTATGAACCATTTCAAGTCAAGCCATTTTTAGTACCATTGATTTTAGATAGAGAGTGCTTAACTCTGTTTAGCTGAAGCCAATGTGATTTAAAGATGCGTAACTTTATTTTGCTTGTAATTTAGCTGAGCGGATGACCTTATTAACCTGTGCAGTAATTCATTTTCTTTTAGTTTATTGGCATCAACAAATTTTCATGTATTTGACTTTTAGAATTAATGTGGCATTACAAACTAATATTCTCCCACTGTTCCTGGAAAGGCTTCTTGTTTCCATCACATCCTCACATGCTGTCTCTGAACTCTTGGAGACCTGGATTGTGTCTCATTAGTCTGATGATCATTTCAGAATTGGCATCATTGGCACCATGTACCAATCCATAGGGAAAAATAGAAGAGTTTGGTACAAAACAGCAGAAATCTCTGCTGGCCAGGTCCTTAACATAATGATATCTCACCTTGTTGTCAGCTTCCTTAACAAATGGAACATTGAGCCCTCCTGTACTACTTCGTCTGGATGGGAAGATGGGAAGGCAAGTTTGAGATAAGCAGGTAGAGAATGCAGGAAACAAATACAGGAGGGCTGAGAGAGAAAGCAGGTAACCATTTCCACATCGGAAATATATAGTAAGTTGAGAACAGGGGAAGGAAAGCTCACATTTCTGTGCAGTTTCCCTCTGTTTTGTGGGCATTTTGCTAATATTTTTTATAGAAATCTAAGGGCGTTATTGCTAGTTGTATGGATGACCTCCTCACTGCACCACAGGAATCAGAAAACAATACTTTTCCGTGAAAGCCTGATACTGTCATTTTTTCCCTTACTTATGGGGCTTTTAAAGGATTGTTTATCTTTGTTCAATATCAATGGAATTCACTTATATGATAGGAAAGGTTGTTTTTCCTGAAATGAAAGCCCACCTCCAAAACAAGGTCCTAGGTTGTGTTTGTGATATGATATTTAGATTGCTAAAGACCCTTATAATGTTGTTAATGAAAAGACAGTGGAAACCATTTGAATGAAACAAAGGTCAAATGAATATAAATAAATCTAAAAGCTGTGCAAACTACTAAGCTTTTGAAACTGTTTTATCCTTTTCAGAGTGTTTAATGCCACATAAAAGCTACTATTACTTTTGATAAGTCTGAGTGTATTGATAATGACAGAAATGTAAAGCATAAATTTAAAATGTTTACGGTGGAAGGTAGAGCAAGATATATTAGAGGTTTTTGTTGTTGCTTTAGATTAAATGGGGGGGACCATGGGCTATAGTCTGTATGGGGTTATTCAGTTAGACTATAATGAGCATTTGCAATAGGTGGAAAGATTTTTTTAAAAAAAATGCTTACCTGGAACAAATTGAATATGGGACACTGAAGCACCACTTTTCCCGGAATATCTGTACCTGCATTATTCCCTGTCTTGAACACAGTTGTAAAGTGGCCCTATGAAAAATGTCAGTATTGACAAGGAATTTCTTACCTCTTTCAATGAATTTAGAATTGGACTGAAATCTGACAGATGGGCCTGTGAAACATGTGCTTCCCTACTAAATTTTTCATGGCTTCTGAGGCCAATATTGAAGGATTGTTATTCAGCTTAATTTCTCTTCTATTAAATTTTGCTTAATGTTTAGAAAGCACCCAGTTTCTTGAAATATTTTTTTAATCCGGTTACTTGGATTTTTTTTTATTGGGATATGTTAGGCTATGAAAAAATGTTGGTTGCAGCTTTCACAGGAAGCTTGTAGCTCTGATTTTCTCATCTCATGGCACAGCTTTCTCTCTCTGTGCGTATTCACAGTGGACTGGGTTATGTCAGGCTCAGATACACGTAATACCATGCTGATTCACACAGGAGTGTCATATCTTTGTGCCTTTACCACTCAAGTCCAATTATGAGAGCATACTGCAACGAGGAATAGCAAACAGTTAATTGCATGTATAAAAAATGCTACATACAGTCTGATCTTAAACATATTTACCAAGAAGTAAGTCTCAGTAAATCTACTGGGACCCATTTCCTAGAAAGGAAAGTTCAGGACTTGTAGGCATGATCATAATGAATTGTTAAAAATCAACATATCATCAATGTTATACACTTGCTATTTCTGAACATACATAAATAAAAAGAGATTTCTACAAGCAGTAGGCTGAATTTCGCCCTGTCCTGGATAGCCCAGGATAGCCCAATCTCTTTGGATTTTGGAACCTTAGCAGGGTCAGCCCTGGTTATGACTTGGAAGGGGGACCTCCAAGGAAGTCCAGGGTCACTACACAGAGGCAGGCAATAGCAAATCTCAGCATCTTTTGCCTTGAAAACCCTTGGGGTCACCATAAGTCAACTGTGACTTGACAACACTTTCCACCATCAGGTCAAATTTCACTGAGAAGCTTTTCTCTAGAAAGAGGAACATTATTCCAGTTGCAGAAAACTCCTTACTTTTAGTGTGTGGGAGTTGTAGGATTGGTTCTACTTTATTTTTCATTATTTCATCATAAAGTGGGAGTAATTTTATTTCTAGACTATATATTTAAAAGTAAAGAGATCAGAAATTTTCAATAACTTATTGCAAATTTTGGGATAACATACTGAGATAATTATTTGGGAAATGTCATCACATTTATCACATGGGAGTTGTATAATAAATGGGGGTTATTATGTCTGACAGATAGTGTATGTAATTTATGTAAAATACACCACATTTAAAATTTTAGGTCATCTACTCTTATACATGGGCCACTTTTGTGTGAGTACAGTACGTATTTTAATATTTGTAATATTTTATCTGTTCCTTTATTTAATAAACTGTAGCTTGTCTTATGAGTAAATATTCTGAGTCAAGTTATTTGGCCAAGATCACATATTTAGGGAGTTCAGACCATTCCCAGGATATACTTCTAATATTTTTGCTATACAAAGACTTACATTTAAGTTTCTTTGTACCCAGCAAAATGACGTGTTGCCAAAAATATTACTGTTTTGGTATCATACACATATTACAAAACGGTAGAACTCTTCAGAAATTCCTCTGATTCCTTTTCCTGTAGGCAAGGCTTTTGAAGTCAATGTAAATTTTACCTTGCGGTGAGTTTGTAGTGTACTACTTGCCCTGACATTCTGTTATGTAATAAGCACAGTCATAAACTAGGCTGCATCCTTAGAAATAAAAGCAGTGCTGTAGTAACCTAAAACTGTATTATGTTTTTGGCTCAAGAAGAGAAAATAGTGCTTTTAAAATGCAAAAGAGCAAAAGTAACTGGTAACAAAGGGATTAATAACCTCACTTATCAGTTTTTTAATCTGGAAGTGACAACCATTGTGTTGCTGAGGATGCTCTAGCATTTCCCCAAAACTCTACGGTTTAAACAGAGTTTTGGGTGAATGTTGTCCCACGTGTCATATCTGGGTTGTGCTGAAAGTGACACCATATTGTGGGGTAATGCTGATCCCCCCCCCCCAATTTCCTAGCCATTTTTTCCTCACTGCCGAGCTGGCCAGTGGTGGGCAGCACTAGTGAGAGGTAGGGGATCTCCCTCCAAAGCGGGAGAATTGACCTCCCTGTCTGAGGTCCTGTCAAATTTAAATTAATGTGATTAAAAGTTTGCTTACAATTTCTGTCATATTTTCCTAAGGAATAAGATTCTATGTTTGAATGCTACAGTTGTCTTTGCATTTTGCATTTGAGAGCCATGCACTCAAATGCACACATGGATATATTCCATATCTGCCAAATCTTTATAGTATCTTTATAGTTGCGTATACTGATTTTATGTTGTACTTTACCTGAAGTCTGTGTGGGTTTTTTTTGAGAGGGTACAAGATTTGTCCACATGATCTCTATTGGAATTTCCTCTGCCTTGGAAAGGCAAGAAAATTACAAAAACCATACTCATGCCTTGATTTTATGTTGTACTTTACCAACCTTTGAGGGGTGCAGCAAAATATACATCCCCCTCTTGTACTACTGTCTGAGTATGGACTCCCCCCCCCATTCCAATTCTTTCCTGCACATGGGAAGGGAGACTCTGAGAATGATCACATCAAAACTGCCTCTAATGGGTTGAGAATCTTTTTGTAAAAGAATACGATGTGTGTAGCACCTGAAACTGGATTGAAAATTGAATATCGGCCTAGGCTAGCCTGATCTCATCAGACCCCAGAAGCTAAGCAAGGCTGGTGCTGGTTAGTACTTGGACAGGAGCAGGGGTCATTTCGTAGAAAAAGAGGTGCAGGAGCTCATTAGCATGATCCATTAGCATAACTTATTTGCATATGCCACACCCTCTGACATCACTGGAAGTGTGTCAGAAGGCAACACCCACCACTCAGGCTCCACCCCAAAAATCTCCAGGTATTTCCCAACTCAGAGCTGGCGAGCCTACCTGATGGCACACGTGGGGAAAAACAAACAAACCACCCATACCAGGATACCAAGTCAATATATTTTTATTCTCCTTGGCATTGATGGCTGAGGTGCTTTTAGTGTTCCTTTTCTGTTTGACTGGCTGCCTTCCTCTCTGTTATAGCTGACTGTGGGTTTTATATCACTGCCATTTAGTGTTATTTTTGTCAGCCACAACAAGGTCACTTTCAGAGAGGAAAAGCAGGTTTTAAATAAATAATGTTGACAAGTCTGGATCCAGAACAACAACGAAATCACATCTGCTAATTTTTGCCCAAACAAAACCCAATAATCTAGAGTTGTGGTCTTCAACCTAGGGGTTGGGTGGTAGACAGAGCCACTCCCCCCCCCAAGCCATTTGGAAGTCCCCGATAGGAGGATAAATATTTTGCAGTCTCTCCAGAGGCACACAGGAAATACTGGACAACTGAGATGGGCAATTCACAGGAGAACACATCTTGCTCTGCCGTAATCAGGCACTGAAGGGCATATCTGTTTGGCTGATATTTGACATACCAGGGGTGTTGTCACCAGGGAATTAATAAGCAACACGTGGTGTGTTCTGAAGTAGACAATGGACAGTCAGGGCTTTTGGATTCAAAAAAGGTAAGCTGGGAGCATGGCAGCAAGCCACACAGCACGGGAAATAGTACAGGATGCAGTGCTGAAACAAACAAACAAAAAATCTTGGATTCCAGTATGAATGAGCAGGTAGCACCTGATGCAAAGCACATGAGGAGAGCTACTGCACTGAAAACATTGGTCCTACTTTATAGAAGAAAGGCAGGTACACAGCACTACAGAAACACACATGCCCAACTGGCTAAAAAGGGGTACATGGGAGCAATAACTGACTGAGGTTTATAAATAGGGGATTATTGATCACATTTGCATTCCACCCTTTCTCCATTGTATCCTCACAATGTCCCTGTGAGGTAGGTTAGGCTGAGAGACAGTGCTTAGTCCAAGGATCAAGAAAAGCTAAAGGCACCAGTGTTCCCTCTAAACTGAGTTGGTGTGAGCTAGCTCACAGTTTTTTAGCCTCCAGCTTACACATTTTTGTCTTAGCTCAGGAAAGATATCTCCAGAGCAAACTAATTTGTGCAAAAACCAAATCTCTTGCTCACAATTTTAATGCCAGTAGCTTACAAAGAAATTTTTTCACTCACAAGACTCCACAGCTTAGAGGGAACATTGGAAGGCACTCTAGAAAAGGATAGCAGAGAAGATTACACTAGGGAGGGCAATGATACTATGACCAAGGTCGTGTTTGGACATGCAGGGAAGCCTGGTGTCACCAGCTGAGGCCTAATCTAGAACTGTTAAAGGCTCTGACTCTTTGTCCTAACATGGAGCATAAGATGGACCACATTGTTTTCATAAAACAGGAGTCCCAGTTGCACCTCAAAGACTAACAGCATTTATTCTAACCTCATCTCTCCTGAGCCAGAGCTCATTCATCAGTGGCCTGGGCAGACAAAAATGTAGGCTGGAATAAACATTGCTGTCCTGTGTGAAGTGCCAATGAGTTCCTGCTTTACTCCACTGACAACCTGGTTGAGATTACCAACGCTGGTTCACGAGCACAGGGGGAAGGAGCAGAGTGAGAAGCGAAGCCAGGTGGGGGCAGTGCTTGCAGGGTTGACATAAACTGGGCCGGGGGGGGGGGGGAAGGGGGTTTTACTCCCTGAAGGAGGCGTACTGCAGGAACTTGTAGGGCTCACGGTGCTGGAATTTCTCAAGCACCTTCTGACTGGGCTGGGACTGGCGGAAAGCCGGCAGCCCGTACTTGCAACGCTTGAGGCACTGCGCTCTGCACAGCAGGTCCCTGAAGTAGCGCAGCTCTGGGAAGCCCTGGAAGCGGCCTGGCATCAGACACCCCTGCTCATTGGCGCCAACAGCTGCTGCCCCTCCCTCCTCCTCTTCCATGCAGACAGTGCTGCGGCCGGCGGTCCCGCATCCTCCCTAGCTTGGAGCGCCACCGGACACCACGTCGCCAAAAGGAAAGGGGGGGAATTCAGAGGTCTGGAACTTGAAAGCAGGGGCAAGGCAGTGTAGAGCGAGCTCCTCAGAGGCGTGCCCCCACAGAAACTTAGGTCCACGGAGCGCCAGAGAGCCTGGACGTTCCACCACGTTCCACAGGTGCTCCAGGGACCTAAGTTTCTATAGGAAGGCATGCCTCTGAGGAGCTCACTCTTTACTGCCTCGCCCCCACTTTCGAGTTCCAAACCTCTGAACTCCCCCTCCTTTCCTTTTGCCGATGTGATGTCCGGTAGCACTCCAAGCCAGGGAGGATGTGGGACCGCTGGTGGCAGCACCGTCTGCATGGAAGAGGAGGAGGAGCGGCAGCAGTTGGCACCGACGAGCAAGGGTGTCTGACGCATGGCTGCTTCCAGGGCTTCCCGGAGCTGCAGAGTTGCGGGGACTGCAGAGGCCTTAACAGAGTTCTGCGCTTAGTGCGAGCCTGGAAAAGTGTGTGTGTGTGTGTGGGGGGGTTTGTGGAGAGCTGCTAGGAGCAGGGGGGGCTTGCTACATGTCCCCTGGCCTTCTCACTGCCGAGCTTTCCAGGCTGGGACAAAACGAGGCCTGGATAGGATACCACCAGGGAAATCTAGGGTCACTTATTTCATATGGGCCCTTTAACCCACTTTGGCTTCTGAAAGCAGGTAGATTAAAAAATAAAATGCAGCAGCAACAACAACAAAATGCAGCAGCAGCAAGGACAAAAATCATTGGATCAAAACAGGTTTTGGAAACTTTCATTACTGTGGGAATGTGTGAAACTTTTAAAAAATCCCTTTTCCTTCAGAAGCCAAAGCAGGTTAAAGAGCCCTTATAGAAGAAACCTTACTTATTTAATTTATAGCTTGCCTTTCTCCAAGACTCAAGGCAGATCATACAGGCCCAGTTGCTCTCCTTTATCTTTCTTTCTGGGTCTTTTAGTCTGGGCCAGTGTGGGAAAAGTGATGGGTGAACTTCCCTAGCTTTGCCCAAATTTCTTTCATTGTTTGAGAGGGTTTTTCTATGATAATTGGAAACATTTAAGATGATTTTAAACAAAGCTTAGTCTTTCTGAGTGCTTGCAAGACAGCTAAAGTGTGTGTGTGAGGGGGGAAATAGAAGGTTAGGCCACATGATCTCTCCTGGAATTTCCTCTGCTTTGGAAAGCCAAGTAAATTACAGACACCATACCTATGCCCTGAGTAGAAATGATGCTCCTGAGTATGCTCACCAGTTCCACTTTCAGTTATAAAAAGGCCTAGCAGCTCTCTCCTCTCTCCAATTGGCCTGTCCTGTCCTGCCATGGGTGACTCTACCAGTTTGGTGTAGTGGTTAAGTGCGTGGACTCTAATCTGGGAGAACCGGGTTTGATTCCCCACTCCTCCACTTGCACCTGGCTGGATGACCTTGGGCAAGCCGTAGCTCTGATAAAAGCTGTTCTTGAAAAAAGAGCTGTTTCTGTCAGAGCTCTCTCAGTCCCACCTACCTCACATGGTGTCTGTTGTGGGGAGGGGAAGGAGTTTGTAAGCTGCTCTGAGACTCCCTTGGGTAGTGAAGGGCAGCATATAAATCCAATCTCCTCCTCCTCCTCCCCTTCTTCTTCTTCTTCTTCAACTTCAGGGCTTTTTGTTTTTAAAAAGGAATCAGAAATTGGCAGGAAATGCTGGCTAATGGGGGACTGGCTCAGTGGGAGAAAACTGTTGTGAGCAACCCTGAATTCGTAAGGGTTTAGATGTGACTTGCAATGGGGTGAGGCTTTTGAGTTGGGTGAAACCTTGCTGTAATCACTAGTAATGCCTCCAAATTTCTCTCTGAATAAAGATGCACAAGCTCATTTGCACCTTTTAAAATCCTGTTGACTGTGTATTTTGTACATATTTGTTCTAGCACTCATTTTGCATAGAAAGCTATTTGTTGCTCATACCTGTTTACAGGAGATGCTGCTGAGATTTTGAGATGCTGCTATTTTTTTAAAAGCACAGAGATGAAAAAATTGGTTTTTCTGTCCTCTTTTGGGCTCCTTCCTCAAAGGTTTCTTGTTTGGAAGCTGCTGCCCAGCTATTCTTCAGTTTCATGTTGTATGTGTATATGTGTCAATTCTTTCTTCCTCCAAAGTTCTTCAAAGCTACCATATTGGTACGCAGGATATATGTTGAAATCAGCTAGAATCCCTTGGCACTACAAAGAGAAGGGTTTGTGCATGTTTCATTCCTCACAACGAAGAGTGATGAATAATATAAGACCAAAGGGTTGAATATTCGCATTTATTGCAAAAGGGCAAATTCTGTCATACAGACATTTGGGGTGGTATTATATTCCTATGTATGGATATTGGATGTGATAACAATTATTGTTTTACATTATTCACAAAGCAACTGTTCTACTAAAACTAATCCTTGTGTATTATAAACCACACATATTATTAAAGTACAAGCTAATTAAATACACAGTAGTGTCCCTTGAATATGCAAACTGAGGGCATGTACAGTGGTCAAGGGCAGGGAGAATGTAAAATAAAGTACATGTGAATCTAAAACATTCTTATTTTTCAGTAAGTGTCTGTATGAGCAGAAAGGGAAGAACCATCTTTCTGTTGGTGCCATTTGTGTGGCATGGCTGTCTTCTGAGGAGAATAAATTGCTTTTTTGTTGTGGTACTTCACAATGTAACTACATTTCACTCTGTATTGTGTATCTGACAACAGAACATCTTTTCCTTGGTGATAAATTGAACATTTGAAGAGTGTACATGAAGCTAAAAGTTGTGCAGATAGATTGAAGGAAGAGAATTGTAGTTCCCCAGAACAGTATCCCAAAGAGCAAACCATTTCTAGAAAGGAAAATATTTGTTTTCTAACAAGCAGCATCAACAACTGTTTAATAGCAAACATTCTCAGGTAAATGTCTACTTCGTACTGTTATTTTCCCTGTGTGATTGTTTTCAGGTATGCACGTGTCCACAATATGCATTTGCAGCAGTACCCCAACAATGGCAGTAATTATGCAACACTGTATAATCCACATACCTCTTGTTCTTGTGCAGAATTGGACTGGTCAGGTGAACTGACACATGAACTATAACAAAGAAACTGAGTTGAAAGTATGCCCAGTGCTTCTTCAAAACGTTTGGTGTATGCAGTATGAAAGTGAAGAGTTGGCCCAAATATTTTACTACCAGGCTGTTTTCTCTGAATACAAGCAAACAAACAAGTAAATAGACTTCAAAGCCCTTTAAAGGAAGTACAATGCAAGGCAAAATACATTTACTTACTTTTTATTGTGCTTTACTTTGTTCCTTTGATGGGCACATCATATGTCCTATAAAAATGAAATGTAGTGGTATTTTATGGAGAGTTCTGGGGCCTTTTGAGAGAGGGAGAGGGAGAGAGCAGGAGATAGTGCTAGCTGATGTCCCAGGTTACTAATTTACCTTTTAAAAATTTACTTTATTTATATCCCACCTTTCTCCACATTGGGGACCCAAAGCAGCTTACATCCTTCTCTTCTTAGTTTTATCCTCACAACAACCCTGTGAGGTAGTTATTTTCCTTTTATGATACGGCACTTTTGGCCATAGCCTTACGCTTGATCACATGGGGGGACGGGGGAAGCTCACTCCACTAACAAAAGTTTTTAAATTTTATGCTGGGTTGCTAAAAGGCAGGATGCCAGTGACCTGGTGATATATGGGTCTTTACCTTGTAAAAGAAAAGAAAGGCTCTGATTAATATTTGTGAGCTCATTCTTCTCAAGTATTGGGGTAACCCATCTCCTCACTGAACTTGGGACATTCGATAACTAGATAACTACCCTGTATTGCAGAAACTTCAGCATTCTGAAAAGGGAATGCCCAAAAGGGGACCATTCATTTTTGGGGTTAATACAACATGGGAGTCTAGCAGCCCCTCCAAAATATCACAATATCAAGGAACCATCATGGACTTTAAATATTCTGGTAAGGTAGCTGTGGGTTCAAGTCCATTGTAGGCAAGGGAACATACCTGTCTTGCTCCTTGATTTGTGCTTCTGAAAGCTAGCATCAACAGTGGCTTTTTGACCCTTTGGAATGCAGTTTTCTCGCTTTCCATTGAGAATAGTAAAGCTGAAGTAAAGCCTAGGTGTTTCAGTCTCTGACTGACCAGCCTCTTCCATTTACTCTGGTAGGAGTCTTCTCCTAGTCTAAAAAGGAGTTTATATCTATAGTTGAAAAGAATCTTAATCCTGAGTCTAAATGTGTCCAGCCAAGCTACTGATTCAAATGAAGGAATTGCAAATTCTCTGCAAATAGCTATACTGGACACACACTTTGATAACCATGGCTGCGGTCACACACACTAAATAATCCACTTTCAATCACATACAGTAAAATCCAGGTGGAAAGTGCAATGAAAGTTGATTGAAAGTAGATTATTTAGTGTGTGTGACCGCAGCCCTGGTTATTTTTCTCAGGAATTTTAATAAGAAGGAATCAATAGTCTCAGATGCTACATCTTATTTTCACTTCTGTGCCTTGATATAATGTAATCAATAGCCATAGCAGGTAATACTGATTGTGGTTTTCTTGAGCTTCTGTCATGGTCTAGTTATAGGGATACTATCGAATGCTGAGCATAACTCTATGAAGGCTACATATAGATAATTATTTACTGAAGAAGTATACTTCTCAATCAAATGGGCTAAAACCAGGCAGTGATCAACTGCAGAGTATCCTTGGTGGAACCCACCTTGTTCCTCATTCAGAATTTCTGATTCCTCCATCCATTCTTTCAGTCTTATGCTTAAATGAGCTTCGTATAGTTTCCTAATAACTGAGAGGAGAGTAATTGGGCAATAGTTCTGTGGGTTCTGCCTCTTCCATTTATTCTTGAAAATAGGTACCACTAAAGGTACCACCACCAAAGGAATACACCCGTAGTTATTTATCATGGAGAAAAGAGGGGTGAAAACATCTGCCCACCACTTTAGGTTTGATTGTAATACATCTATCGGTACTCCATCCATTCCTGGTGCCTTTCCCAATTTCCTGTTCTTTATTTGGTATTCAATTATCTCGACTGACACTATTGGCCAGTGTTCCAGTTCCCTAATCTCAATAGAATTTTCCTCTTTTATGTATCTAGCTATGTCCCTGTGATATAAACAGCTGAGAAAAGTAAACCATATATCCAGAGAGATGCAAAAAGGAATAAAAGAAATATTCTTGACATTGTTGTTCACAATATGCCAGAACTGTCTATTGTTTCCATCGTGAGTAGCAGATAGCTCTCAATTTTCTCATCAAAGTTGCCCTTTTCTTATTGATTACCAGTTGTTTCCAGCTCTCCTTAACCATAAGGAGTTTACATTGAAGAGATCAAAATATACCTTAATCAGACTTAAGATATATTTTCATTCTCCTTATAAGCTCTCACTTTTCTCAGGAGGGTCTGGCATTCATAAACCAATCATTCTTCTTTTGTTAGTTGGTTAAAGCAAGGTAGGTGGTACACAGATTGACATAAATCTATGATCTGGTTCAAAAGATCATAATAAGATGGCACACCAACCACTGAAGTGCATTTGTTACACAAGAAGTGACATTCTTGCAAGTGGATTATAGAACTAATTTCTTGTGACATCAATGGGGTCCATTTCTTTATTTTTATTCTCTGGTTGATCTGTTCTGCATGTGGAGTTGGAAATGGTGGCTTAACCATTTATCTATGGTTAAAGTTCAAATAAGAGGAAAATGGTCATCCCCAAGGAAGTCACCCACTTTAAAGTCACAGATCTTAGGTAACACCTCTTCCGGTACCAGTCAGTAATCTACTGTGCTGGCACCCCTATGAGTAAAACAAGTAAGTGCTCCTCAGGGTGCACCAGTTTATTCCCATTGACTATCACCAAGTTATGAGAAAGCACCAGCTGGGTTTATCCTTTGATCCCTTGATGCCTTCTTTGATCCCTTCCTGCCCTATTCACAAGGAAGTTACTAATATGGGAAGACTTTCTTGTCAGAGTCAAACATCTCTAGGATCATATTAGATCCATCTGTACCAACACGAGCATTAAAGTCCCGTTATTACTAAGTAATGCTTTGTTAATCCTTCTTTTGTTTCTGAGATGAAATAATCTCAATTGTCCCAATTTCTTACTAACTCTGCTTTCCTTAGGACAGTATTATTTATTTAGTAACTTATTTAATTAATTAGATTTTGGGGGCACCCTTCCTTGCAAGCAAGGCTCAGGGCAGCTTACAACAGAACAGGACATACAATAAGTAATTAAAAGTTAACAACCAAAAAATAAATACATAAAAACATACAGTATAAGTTTATTGTCTTAGCCATAGGCCATAACATAATACATCAGGTCATAAAATGGTAATATAAAAACATACAGCAATAATAATTCATCAGCATAATTTAGTCGATCCAAGATGGTGGAAAAAATTTAAATTTCACAAGCCTCCTCAGGGGGGGCTGCAGAGAATGGAGGGTATGAGAGTGCCAGACTACATACAGTACCATCACTGCCCTCAACCAAATGCCTGGCAGAACATCTTTGCCTTACATGCCCTGAGTAAAGGTAACAAATCCTGCAGGGCATGGATGTTCTTTAGCAGGGAGTTCCACCAGGTGGAGGCCAAGGCCGAAAAGGCCCTGGTCCTAGTTGAGGACAGCCGAATCTCTCTTGAGCTGGGGACCACCAGGAGGTTCTTACTTCTTGAGCTGTTATCAATAAAAAGGAGACTGTTGGAAGGGCCAAAACGGGGGGGGGGGGGGGCTAAGGAGACAGAAGCCACTGTCCTCACCTCCATTATATTCAGGGAGTTTGCAATTAGGCATGCTAATCCTCCACAAAGGCACCCCTTTTTACTATATCTTTCATCACTAACTGAGAAGGTAGTATACTTTGAGGTAGCTTAGGCTGAGAATGTGTGCCTGGCCCAAATTCAACCAGTAAGCTTCCAGGGCATGAGTGGAGATTCAAACCTGGGTCTCCCACATCCTAGTCCAGCACTTCAGCCACTGTATTATGTTGGCTGGCTGTTTTTCCCAGGAATTTTTGTGAAACAGTACATGTATATTTTATTGATTTGTAAATCAGGGTGGAGGGATAAAAATACAAGAATTAACGTCTGCCGAAACAGAGAGTAGAGAACTATATCCATGACATATCTGGGTGTGCTAAAATTATTGTGTCAAAAGTTTCCACTGCCATCCATTTTCCCCCTTAAATGTAAGGAATGTAAGGGAAGTGTAAGCCATATCTCCTTTATATTTTTGCTAGTCTTATTGCAGTAAAAATAATCTCCACATGAAGCCTTGAATTTTTTAAACAAAACTTTTAAGCCATACTTTATTTTTTCCCAAATCAGATATTCTAATATTTGTTGCAGTTGAGACATAAATTTAACATGGGGAGCTTTTTTTAATCAGTTGAGCGGTATCCTGTCTTATGGCTCTTGTACAAACAGGTCAATTGATCCCAAACATAGCCTTTTTTGAGGTAAAGGGACCCCTCCTGCCTTTTTTGCCAGTCGACAAGCTGTTGGGATCTAACCAGTTTATTAAATAAATACGCTAAATCAGATCACGCTCTGTTTAGAACACTGGAACATTTTCTGAATCTAATTTTTTACAGAAAACCAAATCACTGGTGCTCATTGCAATACCCTCTCTAACTAACTGCAATGCCCCCATCTAGCTAAATGCAACACTCCATGTCTTCACTGTTGCCTTGAGCTCCATTTTCCTTCAGTCTCCTAGTAGTGGTTCTTCTTGAGGAATTACTCAATGTCTCTGGATAAACGCAACCTTGGAAGACCAGGGGACAGAGGCATGGTTTAAGCGTAACAATCAAATCATTGCTTGGAGCTATGTGAACTAACTTGTGGGATCCTGAAGTTTGCATCCTCTCCGTCCATCTTTCACACAGCTAATTCATTATTTCTGCTTTCACTAGGCAGTGGCTTAGTCTTACTTTGACATCTGCAGTAAAAAAAAAAAGTTTCCTGATTTGAATATAATGGCAAAATATGTTTTGTTGCAAAATTGAAATAATTCATAAGCAAGTTATTCACAGGAAGATAAGGACAGCCTAATGTTGCCTGGTGCTTATTCATGTAAAGGCAAACCGTGGTTTTTCCTGAAACCAACTCATTTGAATGGTATTTGGTTTCACATATGGTTGGGACTTTATCATGGACATTCCCTAATCCAGGGTTCACCACTCATTCCAAAGAATTCTGTGTAAGGTAAGAAATCAAATGTTCATTATCTGTGGAATTGTCTTAGTGTGGTGTGTGGTTCTGTGTTGTCATAAAGAGCTCACACACTTCAAAAATTACCAGTACACCACTGAATAAGGAGTTTAAGCAGGGTTCAAGACATGCTTGACTATTAAAAACACTAGGAGGTGAATGATTACAGTAGCTTAATATCCAACAACATGTAGATTTAGTACATGAGCTGATAAAATCAGCAGCCAGAACTTTTAGATCATTTGTTAATTGTTACATAGTAGAATAAGGCAGCTGGGTTTTTAAAGAAAAACAAATATAAAGTAATTGTATTTATCACTTGCAGGTTGACAAGTTTCAGGGTATTTTGCAGTGAATAGACACTGGTATGTAAATTCCAGTGAAAAGACAAACCAAGTACAGCTGTTGAATGTGTGTTTCCTACCATCTGTTGAGAGTTCACGTCTTCGATCATATTACAGTGTTGTTGAGTATAATTGCATTGCCTTAGAAGGTATGGCCTTGAGCATTCCAGAACCCTGGCATTTTGGTAATCTTCATTCATATCCTAAGAGTCAAAGTCGCTGATGGAAACAGCTTGAATGAGACACTTTGCACAAACTTTTCAGTAGTCTTTAGTCACTATGCTAGAATTTGTCTAGTTTTATCTATCATATGTTCTAAACATACTGTTTCTTTTTAAAGTATGGTTGCTGAAAATTCAAATTCATGTCAGAACAGCTCTGACAGAGTATAACTTAGTGGTGAGATTTACAGCAAGAACTGCAGGTAGGTTTAAGGCAAAATTTTATGCCACTGGGCCTCTTTGACCAAAGGCGCTCTAATAAGTAGGTAGCAGAGAATTAAAACAGTGTTTCAGGGCACTCAAGTTCCTGCACAAAAGCTTCTCATTCATCTGAAAGGAAGGAGACAATATATTACCTTAATTTAAGCATGTGAATTACTCATTGGAATGAAGGTTATTTTGATGTCCACTGAGGTTCAATGGAGTGTATAAGGAATTCTAGACTGGGATACTGGTTGTTGCATTATGAATAATTCCCATTTGTATGGTGTACTCTAAATGTGTCATAGAAAGAGGGACTCATTCATATGCTTGAGACGCCTAATTTATATGTCCTATGACAAGATCTAACTCAAACATTTTAGCAAGCAACCAGACGTATCTTTAAAAATGTAGTCACGGATCATGAGATTTCTTATCACTGTTGTTTCCTGCTGGGATCAAAGGAGGCCCTGTGATAGAAAGGGGTCTTAAAATTCTGCAGATAAATTACAAAACCAGGTATGTTTCCATGAACTGACTTAATTTGCAAGTTCAGTGCTAGTTGAGTTTTCTTCTTTGCAAAAGGGGGAGATTAACAAAGATTCTTAAAATACTGGGGGACACTGGGAGATCCTGGATCCTTAATTTAGTGGCGGAGAAAAACACTCAAGGGAGGCCCTGTACCCTTGTTTCTGCGAAGTGGTTAGTGAATATTATTCATATATTTCACAGGATTTTCATGATTGTTTTCATTTTTTAAAAGCCGTTGGTATTGTATTCTGCAATATCTGAATTCATTAGTAATAGCATGTCCGAAAACATATCCAGCTGGTGCTTTACCAGTTGCACTGGCTCCAGATTGAAGACTGGATCAAGTTCAAGGTTTTGGTGTTGACTTATAAAGCCCTAAATGGTTTGGGACCAGCATACCTTCAGGACCACTTTTCTTGGTATGTCCCCCAAAGAGCGTTACTCTCTAGTGATCAAAATCTGCTGGTGGTCCCTGGTCCAAAGCGTGTTCGGCTGTCCTCAACCAGAGCCAGGGCCTTTTTGGTCCTGGCGCCAGCCTGGTTGAACACTCTTCCAGGAGAGATCAGGACTCTGTGGAACCTATTACAGTTCTGCAGGGCCTGAAAAACAGAGTTGCTCCGCTAGCCTTATGGTTGAGGGCAATGACGGGCTCCTTCCTAATGGGTTTCATCTATGTTTGGCCTCCCCCTCCTTCTCTTTCCTCTCCCCTTCCCTTCTCATCAGACAATTATATATTGCTCCTCCATAGGATTTTATACCATCTTTTAGCTATATTGGATGTATGTTATGTATTTTATTGTCTTTATTGTAATTAATAAGATGGAGGTCCTGTATCTGAGTTGTGGGGGCCTGGGATTGGGAATCCAGCTCCCAATGCTTATAAAGTTGGAACTGCTTTTTTCAGAATTTGACTAAGAAGAAAACAAATAAGAAGCTATACTGTTTTTAAAAAGAAACTAAGCTGAATCAAGAGGTTGACAATCTTCCAACTTTATAAGACTTCTTACTCATGAGGAAGATTGGTGAAATTAGTGTAAAAACCGGTGTGCTCATCAAGGATATGATTATGTTGGACTTTGCTTTGCCTATGCCTGAATTCATTTACCATATTGTAAGATTAATAGCTTCACAAATTGATGCTCATAGAATTATTAAATGTATCATTGTTAATTCTACCACAGTGGGTTTTGGTCTGTTGGCATGTATCCGCATACTGTGATTCCTTCTCTGGCTTTTTTGACACATGAATACTGCAGACAAGTTACAGCTAAAGTTAATGCTGAATATGATCTAAAAATGCTGAAGAGCTTGACATTAAGTAATTAAAGAATGTTGAGCCATAACTTGTACATTGACTGGACACACTATAAGTAACGGGTGTGTAGATGTAACATTAATGTAAACTGCACAGGGTGAATTACAATTTTGCAAGATAAAGGTATAGGGATCTTATCTTTGTATTTTAGAGATTCAAATGTACACACAAGATTTAGCCTTTCAATCCATGTGCAACAGACAAACGATACTTGATATTACCATTGATATTTCTCTGGCCTGTGCACTTAAGGGTGTCTGGAAGTGTGTTTTATGTTCAGACATTCTCTGTATGCATCTCACTTTTAAAAGCACTGTTTAGGCTAGCTCCTTCAGGTAGCGTTAAGAACATTCAGTTTAAAGTTTACATATGAACCACTTAGTTATGGCACTATGTCAAAAGCCCATGAGGAATTAATCCACATGCAAGATAGCCATGTTGGTTTGCAGTAGAACAGCTAGATTCAAGTCCAGGAGCACCTTGGAGACCAGGAAGATTTTGGGAGTATAAACTTTCAAGCGTCAAAACTCCCTTCGTCGCATTACAATATTGTATCTGATGAAGGGACCTTTGACTCTTAAAAGCTTATACCCCTCCCCAATTTTTTTTGTTGGTCTTTAAAATGCTACTGGACTCGAACTAGTTGTCCACATGCGACACTCGCTAGGGAGGGCCTAGTGATTCTTAAATTGCCAATTGCTGCCTCTTATGAAGCTGAAACAAGCTGAGCAGTTTTCGTACTTTTCCCATAGTTCAGTGGACTATGGTACATTACTGGGGGCAAGTAAGCAGGCGACCCAGAAGGCAATAGCTAGAGTTCAGTCTTAAAACCGCTAGTGGCAGCAGCTAGGGCGCAGTTGCTCATTAGTGCCTGGGTGTTCCCAGTAAAGTCAGAAATCTTGATACGTTTGTAGACTTTAGGTCATTGAACTTTCAATTTTTAGTACACTGGTATTAAAGCCTGTTAAGCAAGTCTTCCATTTATGGTAACAGCAGATTGATATATTTAAATAGACTTTCCCCCTCCATATTTAGAGCATTAATGCGTGAATAGGCATTTCAAACTTTCAAGTTTTTTCTTCTTCTTGATCCAACAAGAGTAGTTCATTCTTGAGTATTTCATTCACTATGTGGCAAACAGATGTATGTGGAGAATTACTCCCGTTGTCTTTGTGCCTCCAAATGCATAGACATGGCATGATCAGTCAAGTGTTAATTTGAGCCAGGTCTTACAACCACCTAAATCTTTTCATTGGCAAGAACAAACCTGGAAAATGTAACACATAAGAGCCAGTTTGGTGTAGTGGTTAAGTGTGCAGACTCTAATCTGGGAGAACCGGGTTTGATTTCCCACTCCTCCACTTGCACCTGCTGGATGACCTTGGGCAAGCCATAGTTCTGGCACAGCTGTTTCTGAGCCGTTTCTGCCAGAGCTCTCTCAGCCCCACCTACCTCACAGGGTGTCTGTTGTGGAGAGGGGAAGGGAAAGGAATTTGTATGCCGCTTTGAGACTCCCTTGGGTAGTGAAGGGCGGGGTATAAATCTAATCTCTTCTTCTTCTTCTTCTTCTTAAGCACCTTTAATTTTAAATAGCCCTATGTAACACTTAGCACCTCTCATTTAAAATAGACATGTGATGGAAAAAATCCTGATATTGACAAGGTATATTTTATCCCTGTCTTTAGTAGTAGGTGGTAAGTAGATTTTTCTGCTGTAAGCAGTGGATTTGTTAGAGTAGACGCGTGTGTGTGTGTGAGAGAGAAGTATGTAATATACCATAGAAACAAAAAATAGGATCCAGCAATGTTTCTGTTAAAACTTGAGTGTCAAGTATCCCATCTTATTATGCTACCAAGCGTATGGTTGTGAAAGTTAAGCCTCTTCTACAGAATTGATTCTGAATGTCTTAAGTCTATAAAAACTTGCATTGAACATAACCTTCATAAAACCTGCAAAATGTTGCTGCATATATTGTACCTCACTGCTGAGAGAGAATGAGAGACCTCCGTGTAGAAAATGACAGGGTTTGATATAAACCAGCAGGACTGCATTTCTACCATTATTCAACAGTAAGCCCTTTCACAATGCCATATGTTGTGCATTCCATCACAGCAGCGTAGGGTGTGATATAGTTAAAGCACATTCTGCAAATAGGAAATGCTGGTAACCACTGTGTGTGCTTTTTCATGTAGATAAAACATTGGAAGTGTATTAGAAAAAAATAAAAATACCCAGTCTTGACAAAGGCAGGGGGTAGGGGGAGGTACAGTGAAAGAAATTTCAGGCCTAAATTACCAATCCATGTGAAAAGGCCAACAGAAAATGAAACAACTGTTGAACAGTAACAGGTGAAAAATTTTGCTTCACTTTGTGGGTTCTGTTATTGCTGCGTTTCAGTGCAACTTTCCCTTGCCATTGTAGAGTAAAATATGTGGGTGGCTTTATTTAAAAAAAATATTTTCCCCACATGCTTCTTTGATTTTGGTTCCAAAATATTGCACAAGGCTTATTTTTAAATGTTTGTGTGCTATAAAAAAATTAAAGCGTGGACACTTTTTTTCCATCTTGGCAAAGGTCTGCAAACACTGGTATTAAAAAATATGTTGTTACTTTTCTTGGCAGCCTTTTGGAAGAAGGAGCTGCAACACCAGCCTAGTAGGCAATAATCCAAGAAGGAAAGAGGATAGAACGGGTGGGGGAGACTTTGAATCATAAGCAGACATCGTAGCTTTAATAAAATAAATGATGTGGAGCCTTTTTGAGCTCTGGGCAGACTACATTGGTGCAAGTCAGGCTTTACCATTGGTAGTGAAAATTGACAGGCTGAGAACTGGGACATAAACAAAAATGTCAGTCCCCGGGAGTCTTGTTCACCGGACAATGTCTCAATTGTTTTCTTGATTTTTTGCAGGCAGCAGGGGATATTGGGAGATTAACTATTTACTATCCATACGGGCTTTTGAGGTGTTTGCAAAAAAAAAAAGGTGGCAGAAAACAGTGTTTTCAGTTTTGGAGACTATTAAACATGTCAGTGAGAGATAAGGAAAGGTCACAGTGTTCTCCACTATTTGTCTAGCATTCAAGTTGAATGTTCCATGTGTTTAAAGTTTGTTATCTTTTTTGCAGATAGCCCTTTTAACTCAAGTGGGCTATACTTTTTTTTTTTAAAGACAGAAGGTAAGGAGTGTGATGTTTTGGTCAGGGTAGGAGAAATTTTTGTATTTGTTCATTGGAAATATAGTTTCAAGCCAGCAGGAGGTTCACCCTTTAATTTAGAAGGCAATAGTGTTGACGAAAGAGTTTTGAAATGGGATGAAATTTGAGAAGCGGAATTCTGCTTCCTGGTGTTTTTGCCACTAAACTATTGTATTTCAAAAAATATACAGCCTCTGAAGGACAGAGTAACCTAACGACTTTTCTTTTTTTCTTCCTGCTTGTATTTTATTCATTACAAAAACAAACAAGAAATGTCTGTGGCATTCCAGGTGGAAGAAGAGAGGCTTAATTTACTGAATAGTTGTGTATTCTTTTTCAGTTTCTTCTCATTTTCTTTATTATAGTGCCTGTTTTTATTCATTCTGTGTATACCCCCTGATCTACTGCCTTTCATATTAAACTGCTGCTTGCATTTTGTAGCCAGCTAAAGTCTGCACTGCCTCCTCTCTCCTGTCAGAAAGGAAATGCTTCCAAAAAGAAAGCTTGTAGCATGGTACATTTAGGGTTGTCAGCCAGTGGCTGGCAATTGGCAGGAGTCTAGGGGGCCATCAGCGCAACACATGGTCCGTGCAGTCAGTGCATGGGGGGGGGGGGGCTGCTGTTAGCATGACAACATTACATCAGTTCTGGGGGGAAACTGGGGATAATGCCATGTCTATCAAAGAATTGCTGGAAACTCTGTGATTCCCAGTGATTCCTAGAGAAGCATGGCATCACTTGCTGGTTTTCCCCACAAATGACATAACACTGTTTCTTACATTTCAGAATTCTTGTTGATGATGTAATGGGTAAAACCTCTGTCCCTAATATTTGCTGGTGTTTCCTCATATTTCTCCTACAGAAATACTTTATTCATATATCTTCCCTAAATATACTAATTTTAGTCAGGGGTACAAACATCAGTGTGGAGCCAGGCAATAGGTCAGTTACATTTCTTTGCTTACATAGGTTAGCTCTGTTCTCTGGTTCTTGTCAATGTGTTACATTACTTTGCTACATAGGTTAGCTCTGGTTCTGGTTCCTCTAACATGGGTTATTTCTGAAGTAATGCGCAACTTTGATCTACATATCAGGCATACACATATATGCAAATTTTAACCAAAGGAGCAAACCCATGCAGGTCTATTTAGAAGTGTGGTCCATTTTATTCAGTGGAGCTTACTTTCAGGAAAGTGTTTTTGGAATTGCAGTATAAGAATCAGTGCAATCCTAAAAACCCTTTGCTGAGAGTAAGCCCCACTGAATAGTCTTGAGTAAAATTCTGAGTAGACCTGCATAGGATTTCTATGGAAGTATGGTTGAACCAAAATTGTGCATGCAATATAATGCACAGGAAAATGCAAATTCAATGGTAACTAACTTTCTTACATGGCCATCAGTTGATTCAGAAACCTGACAAGAGCACATTTAAAACTGCTTTTCTGTTTTTCACATATCCTCAAAGTGCATTTTAAACAGCCTTTTTGTTTTTCAGTTATGTACACCAATGGCAGGAGAGAGGCTGAAGGGTGCTCCAAGTGGCATTGGTGTATTCAGCCTTACTCGGAAGCGTGTTTCATGTCACTAGAATCTAAGTACATGGATTCAGGATTAAGGTGAAAGCTCGAGCCACAGAGGCCCACTGGTTTAAGTAAAATAGTGGGTCATTGTGTGTTGGTAACAGTAATATGAAGGAACTGTTTGTGAACTGTGGTACTTTTAACAGAATTAATTAAATCAATAGACGCTGGTACTTGTACCAGAGAACCAGAAAGGTGGGAGGAAAAGGCTTTAATTGCCAGCACAGTGGAATTGTTTATGTGTAGAACCTGAGATGGTTAGACAGTGTCATCGATGCAACGAACATGAAGTTGAGCAAACTTCAGAGGATGGCGGAAGACCGGAAGGCCTGGAGGGAGCTGGTCCATGGGGTCGCAAAGAGTCGGACTCGACTGTGCGACTGAACAACAACAACAAAGAACCTGACAAGAAACAAAAAGCCCAGGCATTTGACAATATGCAGAATCTTAATTAAGCCATTGTCAAATAAATTTTAGGATTTTTCTGGAATAGTGGTAGAAGTAGGCTTGCTAGACCCCAGCTGGGAGTAGTGAATCCCCTGTCCCTGCCACCCATCAGCTGGCCAATGGGGGGACTTAACTTGAAGAAGAGGGAGGCCCAGGCTACATCACCGGCAATGTTGTGACATCACTTCTGGCGTGTATTGGAAGTCACGCCATCATGTCAGCAATGTCTGGACAATGCTCTGGTATTTGAATAAAAACTGTATGGCAGAAGTCCTTTTTACCATAGAGTTTTTGTCCAAATGCCAGAGCATCGCTGGGGTGTCCCCCAGTACACCAGAAGTGATGTTGCCAAGTTGCTGGCAATGTAGCTTGGGATTCTGTCTAGCTTCTGCTAAGTCCCCTCCATTATATGCCAATAAAGGTTCTGATTGATTGAAGTCCCCTCCATCACCCGCCGTTTGCCAGGAGGGACCTGGCAACCCTAAGTAGAAGAGTTGGGTTCTACCACCTAATATTTTCCAGGGTATGCTTTAGATATAGCACCACTCCCAAAATTCAGTTTAATGGTCCCCAAAAGCACTTGCATTTTTGTAATTTTATAATCTGGTGATATGCCTTAGTGCCTGTTTTCTATTCCTATTTATACATAATTGAGTAAATATATGAAGTATCAAGCTAGCATGCAATAGCAGCCAGGAGTATGAGAATGGAAACCCCTGATTCATATTTTGCCATAACAATAATCATATTAGGTAGCCAAATATAAGCCTTAGTTTTTCATTTTTATCAGCCACCCATCTGTAATATGGTACTTTACAGGGTTGTTGTAAGGATAATGCATATGAAAAACATTGCTGAATACTCTGAAGCACCGAATAAATGCTTTGATAGTGGTAGTCAGTTCTGGAAGAGTTGGTTAACTACAGCACTGTCAAGACACTTGTGTGTCTATTAGGCTAATTGGAGTCTTTTGAAGTTGAATGCTTGCTGTCTGCAAAAGAGAGATGGCTTTCAGGGTTTCCTTTCCACATCATGTGATTATTTACAGGATACTCTGCCATGAAAGCATGGCAAGGTAAAACCCTGCAGATTATCACATCGCATGCTTAGTATTCTGGGTCAACAGTTGAAGGGAAGTATCTCAGCCCTGAACTATTACAGCATGACTAAAATATGTCATAGGGTAAGGCATGTAATCTTGTCCTCACCCCTATTTGCTTTTCCATGCCAAGATAAATATTGGCTACAAAAGCCAAGGTGCATTCACCATCTGGATTGTGCAAAAAAAATTCTGTTTTATTTTTGAATAGTTACTGCGATTGGTTGGACATTTACATCAGACTGATGCAAGAAAATATTTGGAGGTCAAGTTCCATTTATATCATACATCCTTGACCATGTGGGGTTTTTTATTGTTATTTTTTAATTTCACTACATGGAAATGGTCACTAGTGTGCCAAATTCAAAATGAAACCACCAGCTTGTGTTTGTTTATTTCTTAACATAACTTTTGCTTGTGTAGTACATTGGAAGTGCTTTAGGAAATGAGAGGCTGCTAGCAGTATTTTCGTAACTGGGTGTGTATGTGTATTTATTTGTATTTATGTTACTACTATTTGTAAATACTTCAGTAATTGCTTTTGGATCTATGGAGGCATCTGTCAAGAACCATCTGTGTTGCTAGTCTAGTTCACCAAATACTCTAAAGAATCAGAGGGTTCTGTTATCCATCAGGTTTTTCTGTTCCATTTGTTGCAGATGAAAGGCGAATGAATTTAGTGCTCACTTTCTTCTCACTCTTTCAGTTATTGATCCTCTCTGGAACTTTACAGTTCGCAATCTGATCCTGTCGTGACACAGGGAATTCCCAATTTGTTGTAACTGAGCTTTTGAGTTACGCTACAGTTAAGATAGGGTTGCCTGACTCTGTTGCAAATGCAATTTTTAACGTTTTCCAGTGGTGCTTCATAATAAGCTGGGGTTTGCTTCCTTGTTTCGAAGAAACTCTAATTGAAAAGTTGCTTAAAGGTTTTGTTGGGTTTTTTAAAAGGAATCAGTAGCTTTAGTGGGAGCTGTTGTGTGCACTGTCTGATATCTCCAGAAGTGATGGTGCTCAAAGCATTTTACTTACCCGTTGAAGTTCCTACCATCTGTTCCACTTTCAAGCTCTGTCTCCTATGTAATTCTTTCTCCTAGAAGATCAGGGTGGTGGCTCATAGCTTCACAACAGACTTATAAAGTATCAAAATAGACTACTAACAGGCCCGTAGCCAGGCTTTTTTTTTTAATTCAGGGGGCCTTTAAATAAGTCAGGGGGCGCCCCGCACACACTCCCAAGGGAGTGCTACAAATAAAATTAAAAATTGGGAGTCGAAGGGGCCTGGGCTGGATGGGAAGTTGGGGGGCCTTGGCAGGAAGTTGGGGGCCAGGCCCCGAGATGCCCCACTGTAGCTACGGGCCTGACTACTAAAAAGACAGAAATTCTCACAAATGCTTAGAAGACAGAGTCATTTTCAGCATGTGCAAGTTCTGAATCGCAAAGGAGGCTTCTAAGTAGTGAATGTGAAACCATTCAGTTGGTTCCATCACTGTCTGGCATTGGGAATAAATAATTTCATACACAGTTTCAGGGTCAGTGGTGGTAGGGAGTGAGTGGTGATTGATTACATCTTTAGCCATTTAAGTAAGTTTTCCCATTTTTAGTCACCAGTTTTAAATGGTATCCCAGCTGTAGATTTTAAAAAAGAGACTTGTTAGTGACTCTTGCAAGAGGAAGACTATTTTCTTTCCCTGTGATATAACAGTATGCGTCTCTGTGTTCTGAGTAATTGTGTTAATAGTATGTTATTTTCATTTCTACCTCGTTTGTCTTTCTCTGATGATGTCTTATGTTAAGTAATCTGTTTTGTCATGTTTTATGCATACAATTCTGCAGTTTATATTTATTGAATTTGTATTCTCCCTTTCCATTCCTTTGCTCAAAACAACTAACAAAAATCAATGATGCATCAATATAAAATAGAAATCTGAGGGCTGACATTTCCTTCAGTGATAGTCAGTAGATACTCATTACTGTTCAGTAGTTGCATGGTGGCAATTGGATGGCTGTCCTTGGGTCCTCCCTCTGTTGTGGTGAATGCCACCGAGATCCATTTTGTCATATGTCACACTATAATCTGGAACTGTATATAAACAGTGTTTCCTTAACTTTCCAGAATCAATAATTTAAAAATATTTGCACATGGCATAATGATTTGACTGGTCATAAAAGATTTGGTTGATTCTCCAATAAAATAACGGCCAAATATTTTAAACTTTTTAATATCTTTGCATGATGAATTAACTTAATACTTTATTAAAACAACAATAAGAGAATATAAGTTGTTCAACATCTTTGATATTTATGCTAGTTACAAAAATGAAACAACAGCTTCAATTCAAAGGTTATCTTTCACTAAGAGAGGAGTCTTTCTCTGACAGAAGGCTTCTTCTGTTTGAAGAAGATTCCTAACTTAGTGGCAGAATCCAACTAACAAAAAATATTTTTTAGGGTTGGAACCAAATTCCTTTGGGTTCTTTCCACTAATTTCTTCAAACTGAATCCTTATTATTTTTCAAACAATATTAGGTGAAGTTTCTATAAATGTAAATGATAACAATTCAGCTGCATTTAAATATTCTTAACAAACTAGAGTTTGTGTGTAGAGACAGGATGATGATTTTCTGCTTTGGGAAGTTTTCAGTGTAACTCTTATTGTGGTATCCAAATGCAATTGCCGTAACAAAGTGAGGTTTGTTTCTTTCCTGGTAATTGGGATTGTAAACCACAGTTTAAAACCACATTCTGGCTGCGGTCACACGGAACAGAAGCCACACAAGTGAGATGGAAAACAGGCGGAGTTTCCAGGCGCGATCTCACCAGCACATCTGGGAAGCGTAGCACTCCCGTGGCTCAACCGAGGCTTCCAGCCGAATCTGCGTGGCAAAAAACTAGTACCTCGAAGGTACTAGTTTCCGGAAACTGTGGGGCAAGGGCGGGCGTCTGATCACGTTTCCGGTGGCATCCGGCGCCCGCCCATGTCCCCTTGCAAATAAGGTGTGTTTTTTTGGTCCAAGTCTCTGTGGATGCGCACGCGCACCCAACGGAGCATGCGCATTTGTCATGTACACACAAAAACAAAACAGTTTGCCGCGGCGTGCGCTTCTTCGTTGCGCGCCGGCTTGTCCTGTGATCGGCACCTCTCCCTTGCCATGGAACCTCCACGGTACCTCCACAGGACCTCCACAGGAGGTCTGATCACGTAACTGCGCAGTAGTTTGCCCCAGAGCAAACAGCCACGCTTCTCCCCCGGAGTTTCCTGCCTGTGTGACCGGGGCCTCTGACAGGCATTCACTACAAATTGGAATTAGACTGAATACTTCCTAAACCAGAGAATATTCAGTGGCGTTCTCTATATGAGAAAAGGGAAAGGAAGGGAGTACATGACATAAAAATAAATCAGATTCATGCTAGACTTAAACTCTGGTTTGTTTATGACATCTGAAAAGCATATTTTTTTTGTTGACCTGTATCCTGGAATGTTAAGGTTACCCTACAACTATAACATTTTTTACAAAATCAAAAGCAATAAAGTAAAGTAGCGGCAACAATTAAAAACAAGCTGTTAAATGGTTATTTCTAACAAACAACAATAAAATAAAAAGATAAGATTCCACTTGCAAACTGTCATTCATGAAATCAAACAATAGGTGGTCAGTAAAATTTCTGAATGTTCAGTTGACTGGCATGTCAATGCTAGTGTAAAGAGCTTGATTTCTTCTGGTCATTCCAGTTCATATTGTGCTGGAAGGTATGCTAAATACACAAATCTTATTTCAAAATGTTGCTCATGTGGTCCTTAACTGTACCCAGCACTCCAAAGTCTGGCTTATTAGGGGAGACAAGAGTGGGTTGAACAGCAACTGTGGAATTGATGGTAATCAGTCTCCCCCAGCTGGTTCTACACATTGCAGGAGGTTGGCAGGCCCTTTAAACAGGAATCTTACATCTGCTTTTATTTAACTTTTGCTGCAGGCAAGGTTGAAAACTTAATAAATGGCATGAAACCTAAGGAAGCATAAATATAAAAGACCATTAGATAAATTACACCATCCCTGCCTACCTGTAATGTTTTAATAATATAAATAGTGTGCATGTATTTCTCCTGTATGAAAGCACCCACTTTTACACTGAAGTTTTCTAATGTCTGAAATGTTCTTGCATGCAGGGTGACCATTCTTTCTTGGATGTTCCCTACAACTTCTCCCTAAAACTAACATCATTTTTCAGTGGCAGGCAGCACTCTAAAGTGGCAGTGTAAGGTCTCATCCCCCATAGGATATTTTATAAAGTGGCATTTAAAATGTTATAGAGTCCTATATCTCACAAAGCAGATGAAAGAAACTTCCTTGCAATGGAGGCAGAATGTACAGCCAGTATTTCTAATACTTCCTTTAATACGTTCATACGTTTGCTTTCATGTTTTTCTACTGTTTCTTCAAATCCAGCTTTCTTGTCAGCAAGAGTGGTGTGAGTGGAGCTTAGCTTACTAAGGAGAAACAATGAGCATACAAACTCAGCCACCTTGGAGAGAGAGGGAGGAGGGAGGGAGATTGTATTGAGTATGTTGCTGTTCTTGTATGATCCATTATGAAAGAACTTGCATTTATGCATTAACCCTAATATAAATGTAATATAATGTACATTTGAAGACAGAACTCCAAATATGTATTTCAACAGCTAATGGTTTGTTGAATAAATTCAATGCAATTGTCTGCTGTGCTGATTATTAATAGAAGGTGTGAATCAGGTCAGTAGAACAGTTATAATTTGAAGACCTTGAACTGTTTTTGTCAGTTAAGAGCTGCAGACTGCATCTGCTCAAAATCAAATTAATTAATTTAGTGAATTGGACACTATATAATGTGATGAACCCAGAGAATGTTGGGAAAAGGATGTCACTCTTAACATTCAGACTCAAACACATTCTTACAGTATCTGTGTCTTGAATTTGACCTTAGCTAGTTTGCATGAGGAAATCAAGATAGAGAAACTGAATGTGCTCAAATCTATGGCTTTTCCTTAAGGCACAATTCACTGAAAAGTTCTCTTGCTGAAAATGTGACTGTGCAGCTTCCCTTTCATTTCAGTAAGCCTTGACAAGAACTTTCCAGTGGATTGTATCCTTCTTGTGTGCATGTATATATCCATCCACTGGTATTCTTCTTTTATTTTATTATATATGCATTCGTAAAACAACATGGCTGGGGACGAAAAGGCAAAAACGCTCAGCTGGTATGTAATGTGAATGACTCTTGATAGTTTCTGCCATCGAAGTAGACAATACTGACCTTGATAGACAAATTGTCTGACTCAAAATAAGGCAACTTGATGTGCATTTCCAGAATGCTAAAGGGGTATGCCAGTCGTATTTTTGGTTTTCTTTGTTTAAGATCTGCCAGAAAGATATATGTATGTATATGTCATCATGCCATGCCACCAGCATCCCTTGAAATCAGAAGAACAGAAAAAAGAAAGAAATTAAAGGAGGAGACTGTGAAAGAGGGAAAACATGGAAAAGGACAAAAATATAAAATATTAGAGAGGAGGTAGAAGACTTACTTAAAGGCTATTAGTTCATAGAGGAGCTGAAATATATATTCGGATAGTGGGGCTATCATTACCCTGCCCATATATCTAAACTATGAAATAGTCTGTGACTACGTTCATATGAAGAAAGACAAATGAATTTAGATGCTGCTCTAAGGGATTGGGTCCTAAGGTGCTGTTGTATTGGGGAAACAGAAAGTGGAATAACATTTTTCTGTGCAGAGGAGGGGAACATGATTTTTGCCCATTTTCTCTAACCCACTGCAGAGCCCCACTTTACCCCCCCCCCCAAGTCCTGGATGTCCATTGTACTACTGTAGTCCAATTTTGGAGGGCATGGAGGACAACATGGAAGATGCCTTCAGTCACATTGCTTAGAATCCAAGTCACCATGTACAGGAATAGTTCCCAATCTGTGTTGCTACCAATCTTTTGATTGTATGGGGTCTCTATTCTTGTTGAGCTTCTGGGAACTATTGGAATTCCGAGAACAGGTAGTGGACACTACCACATAATGGCTGCCATGGAGGGCACAACCACTCACAAAATGGCTATTGTGAGAATGGGCACAAAAATGGCTATTGTGAGAATGGGGACAATCACAATATGTTGGGAGATTCCAAGCCAAATGTCTTTCTGTGATGCAGGCAGCTGTTTCCAAATGGATGCTCCGTGCAGATACAAAGGTGATGCTTCACAAGCTGTCCTAGACACCACCATCTCAAATAATGTGAAAGGCAGAATTGGCTCTTTGGGGAAGAAGGAGCTGGGCACGAGGAAATAGATCTGTGGGACACCATGACATAGCATCCCAGAGTTCTATTCTGTTCTGCTTTCTAGATAAGTAGCTATGTTCTGTATATTATATGGAGAGATTCGGCAACAGTGGAACAGGCTCTGCTCCAGGAATGTGTGCATGCACTAACCAAGTTCAGGAATAAAATTATGAATTCTAAATAGAAACATAAAAAATGTCTTGCTGGATCAGTTAACTGGTCCATCTAATTCAGGATCTTGCTTTGTACAGTGATATGGCCCCCATATATGCTTGGATTTGTTAGTGGCAAAAGGAAACCGGGCTGCCAAAGAACACAGTGGCTAGACACCATAAAAGTCGACATCAGCCTGAGCATGGAACAACTCAAAGAAAAAGTACAAGATTGGACAATGTGGAGAGAGCTGGCCCATAGAATCGCCAAGATTCGGACATGACTGAATGGCTAACAACAACAACAACAACATGGCCCCCAGAACTGTTAGGAGAATTACTGCCTCTGGATATGGAGCCCTCTTAGTCATCATAGCTGGCAGCCACTTATAGGCCTATCTTCCATGTATCTGTCTGATCCTTTTACAAAGCCATTTATGTTTATGGTCATCACTATCCATGGACAGTGATTTTGACAATTTCATTGCTCACTAAGTAAAGAAGTACTTCTTTTGGGGCATCCTGAATTTATTCCCCATCAGCATTCTTGGGTACCTATGAGTTCTAGTATTATAAGAGAAGAATAAAAAGTACTCTCTTCCACTTTCTCCATGCATAATTTGATAAACCTCTGTTGTGTCTCCATTTAACTTCTAGACTGAACAGGATAGGAAAGGTATTCCACCTCTTTAATCATTATAATTGCCTTACATAAGAGCATAAGAACAGCCCTGCTGCATCAGACCAGTGGTCCATCTAGTCCAGCATTCTGTTCACACTGTGGCCAAACAGTACCTTTGGAGGTCCAACAACAGGGCATAGAGGCTGAGGCCTTCATATGATGTTGCCTCCTGGCACTGGTTTTCAGAGGTTTACTGCCTAAATGCAGAACTTTACATTTATCCCCACTGAAATTCATTTTATTTGTTTTAGCCCAGTTTACCAGTCTGTCAAGATCATCCTGTATCCTGACTAGAGATGTAAAATTTCCGGAAATTTTGAACCTCGGAAAAAACCACTGTTTTCCATTTTTTTTCCGGGGGGAAACGGAAATTTTCAGAAAGAAGGGATAATAATCCATAGGCTTGATGAGTCTTCCTACCCTTTCTACCCATGTCTTGGATGCATGTGCCTCTTGAGATGGCAAGTCTGGTCGGCACACTTTAGCTTCTACCCCTCTCAGTAGGGAATCCCCAATTACCAACACACACCTTTTCCTATATTGGGGAGCAGTGGCTTGAATTCTCTCATCCACAGGGATCTGAGAAATTTTCTTCAAGTTTCATGGAGGCTGGGAGATGTGCCCTTGTTCCAGTGGTTCAAAATCAATATCTGTGGTGAGATCCAGGAACTGATTGCTTAGTAGCAGAGGCTCAGAATGTCTCTTGATCTTCCTGCTCCTGTGGATTACATTCTTCCATGTGCCGTCCTTTTGTGTTGGGTTCTCCTCCAGTCGTTGAGATATCTTTCCCTCCTCCACCTGTTACCCTTTCAGGGGTGCTTCATGCATTCTGTTCATGAACTCTTCACCTTCCCTTATAAACTGGAGTGTGGACAAGCATGCCTCCCTGTATCTTCTCCTCCAGTAGGGCTACCAACTTACACTTGCTGCAGGTGTAATTGCTGTTACCCTCAGGTAAGAATACGAACATGCCACAGACTTTGCACATCACTGCCTCAGCTCCCTCACCAGCTATGCTGCCGCAATCCATTTCAAAATTAGTTCAGTTTAACTGACACTTCCTTGATAACTTCCCTGCCAAACTGCCTCTCAAGACTACTTGTGAAAGGTTTGCAGAAGTAAAATTAACTTAAATATAGAATGTAAGAGCTACTCAGCCTTCTATGGGGGTCCCAGGCTAAGAACCACAGGGCAAGAGCCCTTTGGCTCACGCCTCTGGCAGGGAGGAGCCTAATATAATTAAAGACTCACCCAGCAGAGGACATAGCCAGCAGTCAGCCCCAGGCAAAACTGCTAAAAGCTACAGTCAGTGACACCCAGGCAAAACAGACAAAAAGAAACCACATTCCCTCAAACAAGCACCACTCTCCAACAGTTTATACAGACCCACACACCCTCAAACACTGTCCTTCCACACAGTAACCTCAGCAGTTAAGGAAAGGCAAATAATAAAATACTCACCACTCCAGCAGCAGCTCCTGCTCCTGCCCCTTCTCAGAGCCCAGGTGGCTGATTTAACACTATCTTTCTTTTGATTAGTCTGTTAGGTGCTTCATAGATGATGCCATAAATTTTACCTTGGTTCTCCTAAATTTATTATTTTTAAAATTGCCAGGTACTCCATATTTGTAATTATACTATCAAAAATCTAGTGCTATTTCCCCAATATCAGAAGATATCAATGGCATATTGAGTAAATAGCTCAGTGCAGTTCAACTTTCTAGCTCTCTAGTTAGTTTCTGAAACTCACTCCCTAGATACAGTAGATCAAGCTTCCTTAGTCCGGGAGCCAGGCATTGCTAATGCAGCTGAATGATGCCAGACTGGAGGCTTTTATGTGTTTGGATTAGTTCAATTAAGATGTTCTCTATACATTTGGAAGAGCTATGTGGTCTATGCAGGGATTCCCATGTAGTGATTTTTGGGGTTTTGTGTGATTCATTTGAACTACCCTACACAGCTGATATATATCTCACTTTAGTGTGCGAGAAGTAAATCTTCTCAGCAGAACGGACGGGAACAAAAGTACTATCTTTAGGGACTCTAAAAACACACTGAATGGCTCTTCGGCTTGGAAACGGAGATGAGCACCGCAACCCTAGAGTTGGACTCGACTGGCTTTCGAGCAAGGGAACCTTTACCTTAGTGGGCAAAGGGCATTGTGGTCTTATATATGGGAAACTGGGGCTAAAAGACAGTGATCGGCCCAAGCTCCAGGGTTACCAAGTACCTACCGCGATTCGGCAGGGGACACATGATCCCCGGCCAAAACATTTCTCCCTGTAACACACCTATGCCACACCATGCCATCACCAGGAAGTGACGCTGGGCAACGCTCTGACAATGGGGCTGGAAACTCGATGGTACCATCGAGTTTCCAGCCCCATTGTCAGAGCGTTGCCCAGCGTCACTTCCTGGTGATGGCATGGTGTGGCATAGGTGTGTTACAGGGAGAAATGTTTTGGCCGGGGATCATGTGTCCCCTGCCGAATCGCGGTAGGTACTTGGTAACCCTACCAAGCTCACTCTAAAAACAGAAGCTGAATTGCGAATTTTGACTGGCTCTCCTAGGTTTGGTTCTAGTTCTTCCTCCACTGTATCCCCCAAGGCCTGTAGCTTCTGTTTTCCTGCACTTGCTCCACTAACATAAAACCTTGTTGCTCCAGTATGGTTGATTCTTCAGGTCAAGTCTGGGTCACTGCCTCTCTGCATATGACTGACCTATGTTGAGAACATGCTGGAATGAAGCAGCTGCTACTCAAGGCTATTTTGATTATACAACTCTAGTGGATTCACAGTGTCAGCTTGTTGCACTAACCCAATATACTAAGAAAGTTAAAGGAACCTGTGCTGGACTTAGTTACAGGCAGTAGTCAGAAGTTAATTGTATGGCTAGAGATAAAATTGTTCAAAAACCATCACAGTGAAGCAGTTTCACATTTGTTTAATAATTTGTATCCTGTTAGCAAAGGAAGAAAAGCAAAGAAAATGCTAGCTGGCATGGGAGGCAGGTGAGTGAGGAACTTAGCTGAGAAAGATGCCATCTTGGAACCTGCACAGCTGTACTCCTGAAACACCAAGGTCTGGAGTCAAAGATAAGACCAAAGAGACTGAATTCAAATTATGGCTTAAGTTCAGTGTATGAGCATGGGCAGTCTGGCTGTAAGTATAAAATGCCAGGTATGGCAGCTTAAGCTCCTTGTGAGTAAAGATGCTCATTAGCTCTTTAGTAATTCACTAGAGCGTCGGCAACATGCTTTGTTTGAGTTTTAGTCAGTAGCATTCCCAGCTAAAAATTTCAGGTAACATGTTGGGCAAGTCTTTTTGTGCCTAGACCCTAGAGACTGGCTGCCAGTCATACTGTGTTCAGATGTCCAGTTTAACAATGATTCAGTCAAAATGTGCACAGACCCAGTTCGTGACAAGTCTTCCTTCCCCCCTCACAATGAAGAAATGGGGGCTTGATGGACTCTGCTTACCTGTCACATATAAATGGGCATGCCTCAACCAGAATTAGCACACACACACACACCAAGCTGGGCTGCTTCATAGGTTGTAGCTAGTTGGAGTTAGTCTTGTCTTGTAATCATGTCCTGCACAATATGGAAAGGGGAGGAACCAAGTGTGCTCACAAGCACAGCATAAGCTGGGTTCATATACATTTTTATTTAATTGAAGTTTAAATTGGACATCTGAATGCAGCCTCCAGGTATGCAATAATGAGCCATGTGGCTGGAAGTATCAGGCTGCTTCATCTGTTCATGTTAACATATGAAATGCTGATACAATAGCAAGACTGAACATTTAAGGGAAGCCATAGTATCGGGTCTCTGCTGCTCCAAGGTCCAGAAGCCATTGGAACTATGAACCTTAGGTTAGGTGGCTGAGGGGGGGGGGAACCCTTTCTTCTGCACAAAGAGATATGGGAAACTGGGGCTAAAAGACAGTGATGCAGCCTCCAGGTATGCAATAATGAGCCATGTGGCTGGAAGTATCAGGCTGCTTCATCTGTTCATGTTAACATATGAAATGCTGATACAATAGCAAGACTGAACATTTAAGGGAAGCCATAGTACCGGGTCTCTGCTGCTCCAAGGTCCAGAAGCCATTGGAACTATGAACCTTAGGTTAGGTGGCTGAGGGGGGGGGGAACCCTTTCTTCTGCACAAAGAGATATGTCTTGTACAGTTAGAGCCATCATCTGCCAAAATAGCTATGGATTCAACTTTAGGCTGAAGGTTCATGAATTTCCTTCCAGCAGACCTAAGAAAAGATAACAAAGAAATTTGCTAGTGTACAATTTGGCCAATGTAAAAGACTGATGCACGGGCAGAAAGCACTCGTGTTGGAAAAATATGCTGTGCCAGCAAAACAAGAATCAAGCTCATACTACTTTAATATCCTGCCTCAGAGTTCCCTTTCCTAAATAAAGGGAAGACACTTAGAGGCTTCAGCTGGGAGCCTCTGATGGACGGTTAGACTAAGGAAGCATGGATTCCTCTATTCAGCTTAAGTTTAGGAAACCTGATTCAGTACTTCACTCACTAGGAAACTCCAGGGTACCTATCACCTATTCTTGCCAAAACTCAGTGTTTCTTTATGTACATCAGTGAGTGATTTGTCAATGATTTTTGGATGTTATAGGGGGTGTATTTCATCTTGCATGCATTTGGGCTAGTAGAACACACTATTGATTTCTTCTTTCTTTTATGATGTCCTGAAATTTCCCAGTAATTGAGTACTGACCATACAACGAGCAAAGGAGAATCAGAAGAAAGCAAGATACAATAGTCGTATTGCTGTATTTTGCATATATCATTTCATGGCCGAGGATTTAATTGGTACCAATGTACTTCAGTCATAAACATGCATATATTTTAGAGGGTACTTTTTAAAATTACTATTTTGGGAAATACAGTAAAGACATTTTTTAAACTCTTCTTTCTCTATAAAGTTCACCCACACTTATAAATATCGACAAGCAGGGAACCTGCAAGGAAAGCAGATGGTATGCATCCTGCACCTTTTCCTAACTCCTTTCCCTGAAATCACTTGTAGTCTCTCCTCCTTTCCTGCTTTCTTCTCTCCTTAGCACCCAACAGCCAACCTACCTTTATCTGCTCCACTTTCTTCAGCTTTCCCTCCTTCCCTCCTCCTGACATCCTCTGTCTGGGAAGACTATGGCCCAGTTGTGTGGTGCCATCCATGAGGCCAGGCCCAGTTACACAGTGGGAAACCTGCAGGACTTGCTTGGGGGACCTCATTTTCTCCTATATACCCTTCCCCATCCTATTCTCTTTTCCTCCTCTTAGTAACCACTATATTACCACTTTTCCCTACTTCCTTCTCTTCTGTCCACCCACCAACCTATTATTACTGCCCCCAAGTTCAGTTATATTGAGTGTTTCCAGTTATATTTATTGTTTCCTTTATACTGCTCCTAATGGGGAACCAAAGCAGTTTACATCATTGTCCTTTCTTTCATTTTATCCTTACAACAACACTGTGAGGTTAGTTGGGTTGAGAATGTGTAACTGGCCCAAGATCACCCAGTGAGTTTCCACAGCATAGCAGTGATTGAAACCTGACTCTTCCAAATTCTAATATGAGGCTCTGACCACTACCCCACACTGGCTTTCACGAGGTGGCTGCTGTTGAACAGTGACAAGCAGCCAGGCTCAGGTGACTCATGCAAGTTGCATGGTATCAAGAAGCCTTGTGGTTGCCACCAGGACTGGCCCCCAATGAGTCCTCCCTCAAAGGCCCCTCATAACACATGATGCTGCCTTATACTGAATCAGACCTTTGGTTCATCAAGGTCAGTATTGTCTACTCAAGAATGGCAGTGGCTCTGCAGAGTCTCAGGTGGAGGTCTTTCACATCACCTACCTCCTAGTCTTCTCAACTGAACATGCCAGGGATTGAACCTGGGGCCTTCTGCATGCCAAGCAGACACTCTACCACTGAGCCAAGGGCTCCCCCCCTACCTTCCTTATCCCTGCCTTTTACTGACAGAAAGCAAGGCTTGAATGCTGGCGATGCTGAGTCATTGCCTAGCAGCACCCACTGAGGGTGTTGTGTTTATTACAGTTACAGGCTCTCCTTTTATCATTTTGGGGGGGGGATTAACCCCTCAATGCATTTTTTTCATTTCAGATTTTCTCCTGCCCCCCTGCAAATCTGGGCCATTTCCCAAGATTTTGGAAATATCTGTCTTGACTGTTCATGGCTTCAGTCTCTGGATTTAAGTATCCACAGATCTGGGCATGTTGAGACCTAGGCAGCGGTCACACACATTAAATAATCCACTTTAAGTCCACTTTCAATGCACTTTCCTACTGGATTTTGCCAGTTCACTTAAGTAAAATCCATTTGGAAAGTGCACTGAAAGTGGATTGAAAGTAGATTATTTAGTGTGTGTGACTGCTGCCTTGGTTATGTTGACAGTCATTTAACATTGAAGTCTATTGAATTGACTAGATGGTGTAACAAACTAAAGGATGAATCCCAATAAATGGTAGAACAAAATATTTTAGATTCTACAAATGTTAAGATTCCATGAAAGTTTTCAGTTGCTTTGTGAGTTCTATTATTTGTACATGTGAAATATTCTCACCTGCTTGCCTAAGAAATAGTTATTTAATAACACCTGCCCATATTCTCCCTGTAATCCTTTTGTTTTGTGTATACTATTCATTTGGAATTCATGCCAGCAAATTGGGCTACTTGCTGAACACAAGGTAGTTTATTACATTTATGGAACTGGGAAAATGTGCTGCTGTTGCTCATCGAGGAAGCGACCAGCAACATGCTATAGCATGCCATCGCTATAATAAGGCTGGCTTGATGAGCGGCCAACAACTCAAATGGGGGGTGCCATTCAGTTACATCAGCTAGTGGTTGTTTAATTCAAGAGTTTTATTTAATAAGATAATTGTATGGAACTACTTAACAAAAAAGCTTACTGTGACAGATGATGGGAACATATTATCCTATAATACAAGATAAATAGTAAGTGCTAGAAGCTGTCAAGCAAACTGGTACATGTGATGTATAAATAGCCAGGGCCTGTACCCAGGAAGTAGTACAGGAAAAAACATACAGTATTGCATACTTAGGAAGCACAATCCCAACAAAGTTCAAATATAGAAAATAAGAGTCAGGGACAGTTGAAGCCAAAATGCAAATGTGTCAGCACAGCCAATTAAAAATGGTTCTGGCCACTTTCCTCCTCCAATAAAAAGCCCAAAACTACTCATTTTTGCCATTTCCCAGCATATCTGTACATGTAGAATGAGATGGGTGTCTTGGGGAAAAGAGGGCAGAGCTCTAGCAGCTCAGGAATGCCACTTGGACATAACATGATCTGCCCAGCTGGCAAGTGTAAAGTGCACACAATATTTTACTGTAGCTGAAAGTGAAGTTTCCCCTCTTTATGTTAATGAAGTGCAGGTAGTAAATAGCTGATGGCTCAACTTATGAGTTGTATTTTCTGAAAGACAGCAAAGCAATAAAACTTCACTGTAAGCTCCAAATCTGTCATTTAGCTATGTGAGTAAAACATCTATAAATAAGGAAACCGTAGACATCTATAACTTAGCTGTATGGCATCTGCTGGCAGATTTTGCCAGTGTTGTTGTTGCTTGACATAGAAAGCAGTAGGCCCAACAACATTTCTCATTTGGGTTTTGCAAAGAGTTTGTCAGGTTTCTTCTTGTTTTTGATGCAGGCTTTGGCAGCTCCATTTCACTTTGCTACTTAACCATAAATAAGTTAGCTTGTGATATGCTAGTACTTCCTTTGCCTTACACAAAGCTACTAGAAGAATGTTGAGTGAAATGATAAACTTCATATCTTGTAAATCATAAAGGAGCATATTTGCATCTCTCAGTGCTTTGCAGACATCTTACTTTTATTTGAAGAATATTCCAAATGAAGGAATAAGGTTGGTGGGGAATTTATGATAACGTATCAGCCAACCTGTCAGTATTTGTAGTGTCACTATTTATGCTACACGTTGATTGAAGTGCGAATAGTAATTGAGATGGATGAGCTAAATGCATATATCACAGTTCAGATGGATTTGTGAATGAGCTTAAATGTAAACTTATTTGAGTGTTACATCAGATTGAGGGTTCTTGTCAGGGCTGCAATAAAACACTTTTCACATTAGTTGCCTAATGCTGTAGAACTGTAACCATATCTACATATAGAGTACCTTGCAGCTAGTAGCTGGGCAGTTGTGATCTTATTAGAAAAGATTTCTGCCAACTATTGAGGTCCCTAGAATTAAGCAAACATAGCTTGTGCTGAGATGACCAAAATCTTTTCTTTAGTGTGATTAATTCAACCTCACCCCCAGCCACTTCAGTTCTCTTTCTCTCTGCCCAGATTTCTGCCACAAGTAGCTTTGATACTGCTACAATAAATCTGATAACAGTGACAGTTTCTGGAGCAGGAGACCTGCCCTACACCATTATGCTGTTGTGACACCCTGTAACAGAGGCCACAGGTGGTGTTAACTTGCAGGAGCAGCAGTTGTTATACCACTTAGACTTGTTGGATCTAAGAGGATCATTTGCTGTTTCAAGCTGTCAGTCTTGTCCTTCCCCACCTATACCCTCCCACCCTTTCTTGTTCACGGCTTCTGCCACCTTATTCTCCTACTCTGTCTGAGGATTAATAAAGCACCTTGCAGCTGAGTGCCTAAAATGGCTACCCAGTTGCAGAATGGTCCATTAATTTTACCCAGGATGGAGGGAATGGACAGGGAGGGGCAGGACTGTCGGGGGCAGGACTCCAGAATCTGATTTGTTGGTATGCTTGCCTATCAGTTCGCGTTATGAAACTGGGTTGCCATTGCATCTCAAGAACTCTTTGTATTATTTATTTTATCATCCTGAGTTTGTCTGAAAGTGGTAACACATCCCAAAAGATATTATTATTTTTTCTCCAGATTACGATCTATTACAAGAATGAACATAGTGTTTAAAATACAACATCGTGTATAGAAGTGATACTCTTCTGTAGTTTCTAGTGCTCTGTGTCTATCAACCCCCCATTAATGTTCTTGCTGACTATTTTTGATTAATTTTAGATCACAGTTGAGAAAAGGAAAGAAATAATTCTGTTGCTGGTATTAATAAAATTCCATGGTGTGAAAAAAATCACAGCTTGCTTGAAATGAATATTTAGCTTTAAGTATGATTCCCATGACAATACAATATCGGACTTCTGTATTCAAGCCTAAATGTTCATCCTTTTTGAGAAAGCATCAGAATTAAAATGAACTTGTCTGGTTTGTTTTTTTTAAATGTATTCTTTCTTTTACTGATTGCAGTTCACTTAAAAATACATCTGATATAGCCTACCAGTTCACCAGGGTGTTCCTTTAAACAGATGAAACACCTGGTTAAAACTAGACAAACATAATAATATAAAAGCTTACAGCCTTCCATGCTGAGAAGAGTTTTTTGCTCACTGAGTAGTCCCTTATGAGCTGCATTCTCTTAGCTTTATCTTTGTGCTAAAATCAGCTTCTACCTGATCATTAGTAAAGATCACTCAAAGTCATTAGAGGCACACATTTTCCCACCACCTGTTTCACCTGCTTTGGTTAAATTTGTAGTACAAGGGCATTTCTTTATTGGAAAGAAGCAAAACTCTGAAGCTTCCTATTTGTATTAATGTTTTTTGGTATAGATCTTGATCATGATCAGCTAATCCCCCTCTTCTTCAGAGATCAAAATCTTAAATTGAAACTTGCACTGTCAGTACCCCCATACAACATCTTAAACCTTTCCTGTTGTGTTTGCAGAAATAAACAAAAGGTACAAATTTTTTAAAAGCAGGTGTTAGTGTTTGTGTATGTTGTTTCAACCTCACCACATTCAGTTAAATGGCTTTACTGAAGAGAGCTGGCAGTGTGCTAAAAAAAAATGACTGGGGGAACTCAGCTGCCAGTCATGCAATGAGCTGCTTTAGGAGGTGGAAATGGAGCTCATGGTAGTTGATATGAAAATTATATGGAAACATTTAATTGTATATGTTTGCATCACACAGGTAGCCAGTTGAACCACTATTAATTCTTTCTCTCTATTTCTTATTTGTTATTTCTTTAAATTATTTCCTGTTTCCTTACCTGATATTTTCTGACATGTGGCATGCAATTAGAATTAAACTATCATTTTTAAGAATAGAATATTTGGAGATGTACCATCTGTAATGTTGGAGATCGTTATCCATGCACAAAATATTTGCAGTAACACATAGAATAACTTTCAGACCTTGATAAAAGATAATCATTGTCATTTGAGCAAAATAGTGTTTACATATTACTGAAATGTACAACGGTATGTCTTTTGTAATATTGGAAAGGCCATGCCAGTGTTGTGTTCGTTTTCATGGAAAGATACCGTAGATCATCATTAGTCCAATGCAAAACTGTAGGACTCTGTATCAAGTGACCCTTCTCCCTGCCCTCTAAGGAGTCCTCATCTCAGATGCACCCTCTGTCACCTTCTCCTCCTCTTCTCAGCCTCCCCTGCTGACTGTGGAAAGGGAGCCTTCATTGGCTTGGGTTGGCTAGGTTGTTATGGCCCTGTCTGGCTTTGCCCCCTATTTTCTCTATCTCTTTTACTGCAATCTCATTCCTAGGTGGAGCTTGACACTGGCAGTTTTTCCCCAATGCTCCACTACTGGGGCTCAGCTTAGCTCCACTCTTCTTAGTATGCCTGTTGTCTACCCTATTTGCCACACCCCTTGGCCACAGGCAGAGCCACCACTACCCCTGCAGCCATCAACTTGGTGAGTCAGGTATGGGTTGTCTAATGGGCCTTCCCACAGGTAAGCCAAGATCATCAGTGTATGCCATGCTTGTGTTGGAGCAGTTCATATCCCCTGTAGCTGTGCTGAGACCCTATTCCTTTTCATGTATAAGAACAATTATCATTTTTAAAAGGCACATGCCATACAGTTCAGCAGTTAGCAGTAACTTGCATCACCACCTGGTAGAATATTTGCTACCTGCTAGAATATTTGGCTTCATAGCTATATAGTTTGTGATAGACTCATACTCCATTTTGCCTAAGATAAACTGGCACAAGCACACATGGTGGCTTGGCAGAAGAACTGATAGCTGAACTGGAGACCCTTTAGTTTCCAGCTCCTTAAAATATTAAATACTAAAATGCTGGCAATCATTACCATAGAATCACAGAGTTGGAAGGGCCATCTAATACAACCCCCTGCTCAATGCTGGATCAGCCTAGAGCATCCCTGACAAGTGTTTGTCCAGCCGCTGCTTAAAGACTGCCAGTGAAGGGAATCTAACCACCTCCCTAGGCAGCTAATTCCACTGTTGCACAACTCTTACTGTAAAAACATTTTTCCTAATATCTTGCCAATACCTTCCCACCCTTAATTTAAACTAATTATTGTGAGTCCTATCCTCTGCTGCCAATAAGAACAGCTCTCTGCCCTCCTCTAAGTGACAGCCCTTCAAATGAAGAGAGCAATCATATCCCCCCTCAACCTCCTCTTTTCTAGACTGAACATTCCCAAATCCCTCAGCCTTTCCTCATAGGGCTTGGCCTCCAGGCCCCCGATCATCCTTGTTGCTCTTCCCTGCAGGTGCTCAATTCTGTCCACATCCTTTTTGAAGTGAGGCCTCCAAAACTGCACACAATACTCCAGGTGTGGCCTGACCAATGCAGTGTACAGTAGGACTAAGACATATTGTGATTTGGATGTTATGCCTCTGTTGATACACCACAAGATTGCTTTAGCCTTTTTTGTCGCTGCATCACACTGGCTGCTCATATTTAACTTGCAGTCAGTCTATACCCCAAGATCTTGTTTACATACACACTGCTACCCAGAAGTGTATCCCCCATCCAGTATGCAGGTTCCTAATTTTTGTTACCCAGATGTAGAACTTGGTACTTTATCTTTGTTAAATTGCATCTTCTTCACATCCACCCACTTTTCCAGTATGTTCAGATCTCACTGAATTCTATCTCTATCTTCTGATGTGTTCGCTGCTCCTCCCAATTTGGTGTCATATGCAGATTTAATGAGTAGCCTCTCCACACCCTCATCCAGATCATTTATGAAAATACTGAAAAGTACTGGACCCAGAACCAAGCTCTGTGGCACCCCACTGGACACCTCCCTCCATTCAGATGAAATGCCATTGACAACTACACTTTATGAGTGCAGTTCTCCAACCACTTCCCTATCCACCAATCTATCATAGAGTCTAGTCCACTGTCCTCTAGGTTACCCATCAGAACATCATGGGGAATCCAGGTAAACAACATCATGCTGCATGTTATTTATCTCTTGCAGTTTAAGTTTATTTGTGTCATTTGCACATATAAATGGCTAAAATTGACCTCATTATCAGTGTTTTATGCATTTTCAAGCATCATTAAAGGATTTAAAAGCAAACTTCCCCAGTATTGTATCACATGGTAAGTTACTGCATCACAGAAGCATGGACAACTTGAGGGTTAAGAACTCTATGATTATCTAATGCCAATACTGGCATTAGAATACCTGCTGTTAATTTGAAAACAGTTATAAAGCTATTTTCAAAACAGACACCAGGTGCTATTTTAGTAAATTATTGTTTGTAGCTAATAATCAAATGATCAGAAGTATATGGTTGATAACACTATGTGTAATAATATGTATAATCAATTTATATTATTTTTAAAAAGCTTGCATATTTATATTCTTTTAAAGTGACGTTACTCTGATGGGTCCTCCCTTTATTTGATTCGTTTATACCCCACTTTCTCTCCAATGGGAATTCAAAGTGGATTACAACTGTCTTCTTCTCCATTTTATCTTCACAGCAACCTGTGAAGTAGATTACGCTGAGAGTCTATGACTGGCCCAAGGTCACCTTTAGCTTATCCATGGCAGAGTGGGAATTCAAATGTGGGTTGTAGTTGGCCAATCTAACAGCTATATAATGCTGGATCTCACATGGTCTTATTGCTATAACATATGATCGCCTTTCTTTGGTTTATGTAGTTTTATGATATTCTGCCTATTCCCAGTGTCCCTTGATTACGAACTCTCTGGTAGTTACAGTTCAACCCTAAGTTAATGGGCTCAGAAGGGTGTAACTCTGTCCATTGATTTCAATGGACTTAGAAGGATGCACCTTTACTTAGAATTGCACTGTCAGCTAGGATTCAGCAAGGTACCAGTGATATGGTATCATAACAAAAGCTTCCCAAGAGACAACAGCTTTCCTTCATAGGTCGATGATACCAAGGGCGGGATAAATATGTGTGGATGGTATGATTTAGGTTCTTGCAGGGGTTGTTTCGTAGAAAAAGAGCTAGGGGAACTCATTAGCATAACTCATTAGCATACGCCACACCCCCTGACATCACCGGAATTGTGTCATAAGGGTAAACCCCGTGACATCACCGGAAGTGTGTCATAAGGCCACACACCCCGCCCCCAACGGTCCCGGCCGCCACCAGCGGCCTTGCAGCTCCACTGCCGAGCCCCATGAGGGGCCTGGCGGTGGACCTGCAAGGCCAGCGGGAGTGCAAGGAAGCCCCGCGAAGGCCCTCCCTGGCTCCAGGCAGGGGTGGGAAGAGGCAGGGAGGAAGCAACTTACCCTCCCTCTTCTCCTGCCTCCTCCTGGCTGAATGAGGGCTGGAAGCGGGGCAGCCGGAAGCGGGGGGCGGGGCTTCATCATGTGCCCCGCCCCCGTACCTCACCCGGGGGGACTGCGATCCCCCCCGAAATGACCTCTGGGTTCTTGAAATCTGGACAAACAAGAACCTGATTATGGCCCTGGTCACACGGAAGGATTTGCCCCACAAAACGGACGGGTTGAGGGCGCATCAAACGCGCGCGATCATACTGCAACATCTGGGAAGCGTCACGCACCCGTCCCTGATACGACCCTTTGGCCTGAAAATGCACATTAAAAAGGTACTGGCAACAGAGCACTACCTTCCGGATGACATGTGGCAACTCCAGGCGTCCGATCGGGGAAGCACTGGTAGCCTGTCACAGCCAGTGCTGTTCCCCATCCCACACATGTGCACAAATGCGCAACGTCCGTTTTGCCGCGCTACGTCTGATCGCTGGCTGGAGCACGGAGCCATAGGGGCGCGTCGGATTGCGCTACCGCGATTCTTTTTGCTCTGGCTCTAACTTGCCTCCCTTCAGCAGCACAGTATCCCGCTCGTGTAACCGGGACCTATATAGAGAAATAAGAATTCTCTTTGGTACTTGGTTATTGCCATATTTCCACAGGGCACCTGGAAGTCAGACTCACTCTGTCATTTTAACTTCCATATCATGCACCTAGTACTATCCCCTCATCCCCTTAAAAGCTGGTAATGTGCTTCTTTTATCTTCATTCCTAACAGCTGATCTACATGGGGTTATAGAAGTATTTCATTGCCCTGTTAAATTGACAAGGTAGTGACTGCACCTGCTAGGCTCAAGAGTCCAAAAAGAACAGCTTGTCACGCATACCAGAGATAATTTTCTCATATATCTTTAGTGAACAGAGCTAGGTTGAACCAAATGCAACACTGCGTGGGTGTATGAAGGAGCCCAGTCAGGAGTGTATTTTCCTACCTCTGTTGACAAACAGGTTGGAGCTGTAGAGCATAGTTTAATTGCTCTATATTATCTTATCATATTTAGCTAAACATACAGTCATAAGTTACCCATCATTTTTATGATATCCACCCACAGTATTTGACTTTTTAACCTGCTGCATTACTATTTCATTCTGTTGTATGGCAATTAAAATAATAAGAAGGAGATAGGTACTAATCTTTCTGTGCTTAAAGTTCAAAGGTAGCATTTTATTTGCAAAACTTGCAACTTTAAATCAGCAGCCCAGGAAGGACTTCAAGATTTGTCAGGTCCTGATAATGTGATTTTTAAAAAATCTGCTGAACATATGATAACATGTTGAAAAGTTTTTCATCTAAGGCCCACACTCTGTCTACTGCACCACATGGTCCTCAGCAGCTGAAATGTTGGGTGGCCTCTCAGGAAGCCATGCCTATGTTAGAATCCAGCAGCTAAGTCAAGGATTAAGAAGTTTCTCTTCCACAAGGGATTCCAACTAGTTTTGCATTGAAAACAGGATTTTAATCTTCCTTGTTTGAACAAGTTTCCCCAGAGAAAATAGAAAAGAGAGAAATAAGTCTTCTGTCACTCTATGAAAAGAGGTAGATGATTCATGTGGACAGCTCCTATGTTGACAGCATTTTTCTTGCTGTCATTTTAATTGTGAGGTTGGGCTGATAAACCTTGCAATTTGTTTTTGTCTGATTGCAACATAATGGTTGACCTGATTTTCAGTAGTCTTTCTTAAAGTGCTTTTAGTTAAAATATAAAGGTGGATATAAAGCTACTATGCAAATAGGTCTGTTCATTCTGATTAGTTAGCCTTGCTTGAGACAGATATCCTTTGCACTGTAGGTATTCTTTCTCCAGGACATAATATTTATTTATTTACAAAATGTATATGCTGCCACTCTGTTCAATCAGGACCACCAAGCCAGCTAAACATTTGAAGAAATTACTGAAATAAAAACACTTCATAAAATCAATTGAAAACAAAACTAAAATGTCAATTAAAAGCACATAAAACAGTAATTAAAACATAGGACAGGAAGCATAGATCATTGATGGAATGCCAAGGCAAACAAAAAAACTTTACCTGGTAGCTCAAGACAGTGATGGAAGGGGATGGATGAATATACCTGGGAGTGCCACATTCCAGAAGGCCTTCTCTGGTATTGCTACTCACCTAATCTCAGAAGGGGGCGGGGGCACCTGAAGCAAGTCTTTGGAAAATGACCTTGGCAGTTGTGTAGGTTCAGGTGTACTGTTCCCAAGCTATATAGGACTTTAAAGGTCAGCAATTTGAATTGGGCTTGGGAACAAATTGGGAACCCATACAGATGGGCCAAGACTGAAGTGATATGTTCCCTACAACCCACTCCAGTCAATGTCCTGGCAACTGCATTCTGCACCAATAGACATTTCTGGGCACTTTTGAAGAGCAGTTCTATATAGCGTGCATTGCAAGTAATCAAATAGTAAGTTATATGAAAAATAAGAAACAAGGAAATGTGCTTATTGGAACCAGTGAACTTCCACTTGCCTGACACAAATCTATTAGCATTTTTGACAAGTATCCCTGACAAACACTCCGAAAAGCTCAACAGTTATAAAACACTCACAGTTTTTTGTGTGTACATTCATATGGGTTCTACTTTTCTCCAAGCCAGTTCTGCTCTCCCCAGCCACTAACCTTTCTTTTCAGAAGACAAGTGTTAATCTGTTGTAGATGTCTCTTTATATTACTCGTCCTAATATCTTCCAGCATAACTAATTAGTTAGTTGGTGTGAATTGTAGTTTTCATACCCTTCACATTCAGTTTTATTTAACTCAGAAGACCATTATATCTACTACTGTGGCCAGGAATCTCGTAGAAAAAATAGTGTGGCCTTTATAGTCAACAAGAGAGTGCAAAAGTCAGTACTGGGATACAATCTCAAAAGTGACAGAATGATTTCAGTCCGATTCCAAGGCAAACCATTCAACATCACAGTAATCCAAGTCTATGCCCCAACCACTGATGCAGAAGAGGCTGAAGCGGACCGGTTCTATGAAGACCTACAACACCTCCTAGAATTAACACCAAAAAATGATGTCCTCATCATCATAGGGGACTGGAATGCTAAAGTAGGAAGTCAAAAGGTAACCGGAATAACCTTGGAAAGCAAAATGAAGCAGGGCAAAGGTTAACAGAGTTTTGTCAAGAGAACACACTGGTCATAGCGACTCTACACATGGACATCACCAGATGGGCGAAATCAGATTGACTATATAATTTGCAGTCAAAGATGGAGAAGCTCTATCCAGGCTGCTGCCACACACGCTAAGTAATCCACTTTCAATCCACTTTCAGTGCACTTTCAAAGTGGAGTTTTACTGTGTGAACTGGCAAAATCCACTTTGAAAGGGCACTGAAAGTGGATTGAAAGTGGATTACTTAGCGTGTGTGGCAGCAGCCCCAGTCAGTAAAAACAAGACCTGGAGCTGACTGTGGCTCAGATCATGAGCTACTCATTGCAAAATTCAGACTTAAACAGAAGAAAATCGGGAAAACCACGAGGCCATTCAGGTTTGACCTAGATCGCATCCCTGATGAATATACAGTAGAGGTGAAGAATAGATTCAAGGGTCTGGATTTGATAGATAGAGTGCCTGAAGAACTATGGACGGAGGTTCGTGACATTGTACAGGAGGCAGCAATCACCACCATCCCAAAGAAAAAGAAATGCAAGAAAGCAAAATGGCTTTCTGATGAGGCTTTACAAATAGCAGAGGAAAGAAGGAAAGCGAAAGGCAAAGGCGAAAAGGAAAGATTTACCCAACTGAACGCAGATTTCCAGAGAACAGCAAGGAGAGATAAGGAGGCCTTCCTGAATGAACAGTGCAAAGTAATAGAAGAAAACAATAGAATGGGAAGGACTAGAGATCTCTTCAAGAAAATTGGAGAAATCAAGGGAGCATTTCACGCAAACGTGGCCATGATAAAGGACAAAAATGGTAGGGACCTAACAGAAGCAGAAGAGATTAGGAAAAGATGGCAAGAATACACAGAAGAACTATACAAGAAAGACCTCGATGTCCTTGACAACCACGACGGTATAATCACTGACCTCGAGCCAGACATCCTGGAATGTGAAGTTAAATGGGCCTTAGAAAGCATTACTAACAACAAAGCTAGTGGAGGTGATGGTATTCCAGCTGAGCTATTCAAAGTCTTAGAAGATGATGCTGTTAAAGTGCTGCACTCCATTTGCCAGCAAATTTGGAAAACGCAACAGTGGCCACAGGATTGGAAAAGATCAGTATACATTCCAATCCCAAAGAAGGGCAATGCCAAGGAATGTTCAAACTATCGCACAATTGCACTCATATCACACGCTAGCAAGGTCATGCTCAAGATCCTACAAGCTAGGCTTCAACAGTACGTGGATAGAGAACTACCAGAAGTACAAGCTGGGTTTCGAAGAGGTAGAGGAACGAGAGATCATATTGCCAACATTCGCTGGATTATGGAGAAAGCAAGAGAGTACCAGAAAAATATCTACTTCTGCTTCATTGACTATGCTAAAGCCTTTGACTGTGTGGATCACAACAAACTATGGCAGGTCCTTAAAGAGATGGGAGTACCAGACCACCTCACATGTCTCTTGAGAAACCTGTATAAGGGCCAAGAAGCGACAGTTAGAACCGGATACGGAACAACTGATTGGTTCAGCATAGGAAAAGGAGTACGACAAGGATGTATACTGTCACCTTGCTTATTTAATATATATGAGTGGACTTGAAGCTCAACATCAAAAAAACTCAGATCATGGCATCCAGCCCCATCACTCCTTGGCAAATAGAAGTCGTGGAAGTAGTGACAGACTTCACGTTCCTGGGATCCCAGATCACCGCAGACTGTGACAGCAGCCATGAAATTAAAAGACGCTTGCTCCTTGGGAGGAAAGAGATGGCTAACCTAAACAGCATGATAAAAAGTAGAGACATCACCCTGCCTACAAAAGTCCACATGTTCAAAGCAATGGTATTCCCAGTAGTCATGTATGGCTGCGAGAGTTGGACTATAAGGAAGGCCGAGCGCCGAAGAATAGATTCTTTTGAACTATGGTGCTGGAGAAGACTCTTGAGAGTCCCTTGGACTGCAAGAAGATCAAATCCGTCAATCCTAAAAGAAATCAACCCTGACTATTCCCTGGAAGGCCAGATAATTAAACTGAAGCTCAAATACTTTGGCCACCAAATGAGAAGGGAGCACTCCCTGGAGAAGACCCTGATGTTGGGAAAGACTGAAGGTCAAAGAAGACGGGGACGGCAAAGGATGAGATGGTTAGACAGTGTCATAGATGCAACGAACATGAAATTGAGCCAACTTCGGAGGACGGCGGAAGACAGGAGGGCCTGGCGGGAGCTGGTCCATGGAGTCGCGAAGAGTCGGACTCGACAGTTCGACTGAACAACAACAACAAAAAGTGTTGTGGGGCGTACCTGTCGTAGCCCAGCTAGTCTCACAGGCTCCAAGTCCACGTCTGCAAGAAGATCATAGATGCAACGAACATGAAATTGAGCAAACTTCAGAGGACGGCGGATGACAGGAAGGCCTGGCGAGATCTGGTCCATGGGGTCATGAAGAGTCGGACTCGACTGTGCGACTGAACAACAACAAAAACAACATTCAGTTTTTAAGGCGTAAAAATTACAATTCCCATCAATGTCAACAATCTGATAAATTCTGAACAGACAACAACAGTGGCATTCAGCCAACTGCCTATATGTTGTAAACCTACCAGGAGTGCAGTCACAAATATGCTCAAACTACTACTTGCCTTAATGTGTGAACAAGTCAGCAATGTGAGCTCAAGATGAAAATAGTTATTGTGAACAGGTTAGGTTTGATTTTCCAAGATATTGTTTGCAAAGATGAAAGTATTACTAATTGATACCAAACAATGATGTACTAAACTATTGTGCTGGAGAAGAAAATGTGAAGAAGATAACGTAGCTGTTGATTTCTCCTGTGTCACATGTTCTCATAACTTTGCTTCTTCCTCTGTGTACTTTATTGAGACATATTTTATGAATGATTTTCCCTGGACACACATGCTGCAGTGTGGAATAACTATTCAGTTTCACTAAACAGTAAATGCATGCTGCAGCATGTGTGTCCAGGGAAAATCACTATTGTGAAACTAAACAACTTTTTAATGTCTATTTCAGCCATTTATTCAACCTCCCACTTAAAAAAGAATAAAAGGAAGGAAAACTATGTGTGCTGAATCTTTGAACAAGAACAATTTTTGCTCACAGGGCTAAACACCAGCATTCCCTCACCTCCAGCAGCAAGGTTCTAACATGGTGTATGTGGTTTTCCCTCCATTGTTGTTGTTGTTCTTTGTTTTGCAATAATCATTCTTTTTAATGCATTTTTAATAAACAAGATTCTTTAGAGAGAATCTTGAAATGTTGCTGCAGACAGCAGACAGAATGCCTTGTCCTAAAACACTTTTTCTTATCATGTAGATAGTTTTATCAGATAAAAGAAACCTTGCTTTGGGCACTGTGTGTTTTAGTCTATATATTATATAAATGTGTATAATAAAGGATTGTGCCTGTTCTGTTCAGTAAAATGTAAATGCAAACAGAAAGTAAAAGGGTTTATTTTTAACCCTTGATTTGTTATCAGGTATTTTCTTATATGTAGATTTCCTTTGGGTTCAGCATAATTGTCTATTTGAAGTGAAACCTAGCTCTTAGTTAACAGTGAAAGTGATAAGTTGTCTAAAGCCCTGTTTAGACAGACAGAGCTTATTTGGCCTCCGCATTAAGCTGTTTGACAAAATGTTTCGAATGTAATTAGTTCACATCAAAGGTACACCATCTTCCATGATGGGTAAAATTGATGAGAACTAAAGAGACTCAGATCAGCATGACCTAAATGGAGGCCTTGTGTTTCAAGGTTTCAGTGTTGTTAGATTTTTTTTTAAAAAAATTGTCCTTCTCTTTAATTTAGGGAAGCAGCTGATTTTATATTAAACCCTGTATATTTTTGCCACTCTTCTGCGTTCTCAAAATTTCAAGGTAGCCGGACAGCTTCATAGTGTCCCAGAGGAGTATCACTTTCAACATGATTGTGAAACATTAACTGGCCTGCTTTATTGTATAATTACAACTGTTGAAAAGAGTTTGTTTTGAAAGCTTTCCCTCCGCTAAAACCAACATTCTAGTTTGGACTCTTGACGCTTTTCCAGGTGATGCTGCTCATTTTTAGAGCATCCATACTTACCTTATAAGGCCACAAAGCTTGCATATTTTACCTGGAACTTGAGGTCTGCATTACACATTTCAAATAGAAAACTCTTCCTCCTTAGTATATATGCAAAATGCCTCAACAAATCAGTATTGGTCTAGTCCCAAGATGGGATAGGGGGGAGGCATTAAATAGCTAATGATACTAATGGAGGAAAAAAAACCCAGATCCGGAATATAAACCAGATACTGATATTTTGCGACTGATCAGGTGTCTGACAAACCCCTGTTTTTGCAATAGTAGGCATGTTCTCTTAAAACAACAAGAAACCAAATTGTGCTTAAGTAAAAGCTGAACCTTTTCCTCTCTTTTTTGACAGTAGATTTTTTTTTAAGAAAATGGTTGGAATATAGAAAGAAGAATAATTGAATCAAATTGGAAAAGAATGGGTGAGAGGGCAGAGAAATTCTGACACTGGTGTGTTTCACAGTGTTTTGATTATGTATGTAGGGTTCTTTAAGGAAACAAAATGGTAGTTTTTACAGATGAACCTTGAACCAACTTAATTTCTTTGTACCTCAGTTTCTTGTCGGTGTAGAAGAAGTGAGGTGCAGATCAGTTTTCTAAAGAATTTCTAGATTGGAAAAAAATTATTTTAGGCACGGAGTTCTCCCACCTCATTTTTAAAAAAAATATTTAAGAATTAATTATCCCACCTTCCCCTGGAAGACACTCAAGGAGGGTTACAGGGATTTGAAAAATAGACCACAGAATAAAGCTAACATAGAACACAGATTACACCTACTTCAAATAAATATTTGCCTACTGGAGTTATCTCACCATATAGCTGCTGAGGATGCCAACGGCCTGAAGGAAAAAACGAATTGACTTGATGGGATGTTAATTACCAGGTGGTGTTATTTACCTCAAGTCATGAGAAGCTTCAGCTGCCCATTTCCCCACATTTAAGGCTGTATAAAAGGGACATGGTATGCTGCTAAAGCCTAATAATGTTACAGAATAAGAGCAAAAGTCTTGTGTGTGAACTGTCTACACATGGAGAGGAGGGAGCAGGGTTCTGTTGCTAGCTCTGTCTGCTGCTTACCTCATCCATGTGTGTGTTCAGCCTGACATCAGCACAGAGCGTAGGCTGTATTTTCACAGTTGGGAACACTTAAAAGAGCGGCATTCTCTGTCATGGGGCTGGAGCCTTCATGGTCAGGGCAAGCGGGGACACTTCTGCTTCATCTGTCTGTATGCATTGCCTGTATACATATATGCCCTCTGTACTGGACTACAGTGTCTCAGTAAATTCCTATATTTTTGTTCCTTCCCATAGGATTTCAAATAACTCAAGATTTTTTTTACTTACTTCCCCCCCCCAAGTGGAATATGAGTCTATGGCCCCTGCCACACGCAGGGGAAAAGGCGCTTGAAGGCGCGGCTTTTAAAAGCTGCGCCAATGTTGACACGGCGTGGCGGGATCCCCCGGATCCCCCGGCCACGCCGCCTTTTCTCCCCGGCGCGATCAAACGCCGGGGAGAAAACACGCCCTACCCGGGGGCCGGCCGAACTGCGCATGTCCGAGCATGCACAGTTCGGCTCCGGCCTGGGGTTGTGCCGTCGCAAAAGACGCGGCGCGATCAAACGCCAGCTTGCCGCGCCACGTCCTCTTGAACCACCCAAGCTAGGTTGTTCATTTTGCGGCGGTTCTTCCCGGGTTTGGGCCAGTTCGGGTGCGGAAGCAGGACGCTTCCCAGATGTGGTGGTTTGATCCGGCCCCGAACTGGCCCGCTCCCGGACCAAATCGCCGCGTGGGAACGGGAACTATGTTTAGTGATCCTTCAGGATGATCAACCACCCACCATTATGTGGTGTGGAGAAATCATATCTGTGACCGAGGGCCTAAAGCCACTATGATAACCCCTCCCCCTAGTCTACTTTCTTCCCTCAGAGACAAGATTTTCCCTCCATTTTTCTTTCCCTTTTGTGACTGAGCCACCCCAGTGAACTGATTTCTTCTTTCCTGAAGAACTTTGGCTGTCCCACCCTGTGTCAGTATGATATTTTACAGCTGGCTCAACTCAGGAACCTGAGGGAAGGGTTGGGAGCCTTCCCAACCCTTTAACATAAACCACTAAAAAAGGCAATTGAGATGTTTTGAAATTCAAAATTAACAATATATTTATTCAACATAGAGGGGAAAGGTCAAGTGAAATCAGGGGTTGAAAATTTTGAGGTAATTCAATATAGATAACTCTGAGGTAATATCAGTACATGCACAGACTTCTGTTCTTTTGTTTCAGGCTAATGAGAGTTTCGTAAGCTATTCACAGTTACTTAAATCTTTATGTTGAGGGGCTTTAGTTCCAGTTTCCAAAGACTCCGGTACACTTTCTTTGAGTATGCACTGACTCCTTTAGTTTCCAGAAGCTGATACACTTTTTCCAATACCCAAACCCCTTCTCTTGAAACATAAAATTCATAATTTATAAATTAGTCATAATATACAAACGTATTAATTAACATTTATGTAATTTAAAAGTATACACGATGGGTTAGTTTTCTACAAACAAAATTGCAAATACATCCAATACTGAAGCAAGAGAGACCTGCAAGTTGCTGCACCCTATGCTGTTTTAGCATATTACACTCATTCCAAAAGAGAGCTTTTCCCAATGTTCTCTAAAATTTCCCAGTATTATCACTGCAAAAAGACCTTGGAAAGACTTGGGGAAATCTGTTTTTTCTGGTCCATGATTTTTCTTAGGGGGAGGGGAGCTTCACATCTAACCAGGGCATAGTCCTTCCTTAGTTTTGCTCCCCAGCTCCTGGCATTGTTATATGTGGCTTCTGAACATGGACATTCTGTTTAGTCCTCATACTTAATAGCTGGTTCATGAATTTATCTTGTCCCCTTTTAATAATACACTGCAAACACTATTAGAAAGTCTCACAAAGAAGCTCCCATTTCATACTCGCCACAGTGCTGGCTACGTTTCAACCTTCTCTAGTTATAATAACATAAGAGAAGCCAATGTTGGATCAGGCCAAAGGCCCATCTAGTCCAACACTCTGTCACACAGGGGCCAAAAATACTAGGTGCCATCAGGAGGTCCACCAGTGGGACCAGGACACTAGAAGCCCTCCCACTGTTGCCCCACCCATATCCTAGTTCATTGCTTTAGTAGAAACCATTGACAGTTAGCATCTTTCATCTTACCTTCACTTTATGTGTAGCTGAGCCTTGGGCTTATCCTGTCCATGCCTAATTACAGCACTGATAACAGATCACAGATTTAAAATGATTAGATAATTCAGCTAACTGGAAAAGCAAATCAAAAGGTGATCAAAATTCAGTAACTGACCATTTTGAACTGCCATACCGAGATATACAGTGGTAATTTACCACACTTTTGATGTAGCCAAAGTCTTTGTCATCCTGTGGTGGGATTACTTTTCACCCATATCAAGACTATTTCTTCTGGTACGAATGAAAGAAATGCAGGGCAACTTCTTGCCTAAGCATTTTGCCAGAGTTTGCCAGAGTTTTCTCCCTCTACTCTGGAGACAGATGACAGCTGTTGTTAAATAGATGGAAATTCTGAGGTAGGACCAAGTTATAGTAGAATGAAGAGTGTGCTGTACTCTAAGTAGGTTGAAAGGAAGCAGAATTTGAAGACGTGTCTCATGAAAATTTTTATCTTCCCTTCTTTTTACCATGGACCTAAGTCATGGGTCAATGGTATTTATGAGATGATCTGTATTGTTTTCCCAGTTAGCTAATAGTTAACCCCTGGCTTCAGAATGGATAAGAACTTGCTGTTCAGGATAGCCTTGAGGATGGATAGATTATTAGTCTATCAGTTGTAGCCATGAAAGATGGCAAAAAACAAGAGACTGATTGACTGGAGACATCCAGGTCATGGAATATGGTACACAATCTGTCGCTGAACCTTTCTGATAAAAAGTATTGTAACTGTTCTGTCATTTCTCCATAAGATATAAAATGAAGAAGAACAAGTTCACATGCAATATATTATTTCTCATCAAAGGGCAGAAGGAAACTGAACTGTAAAAAAATCAAGGCTCTGAATGCAGATTCTCAGTGAAGTCATGCACAACCAGATCGCTTTCTTTTTTCAGTACTTCTAACTACTAACTGACAGTCCTGAACTTAAGAAAAATGCTACACCTTGCTTGCGAATAGCACTCTCATAGGATGAGAAACACTGTTAATTTTCCTCTACTAATTCAATATATTGTCAATATCCCACAATTCCCCAGACATAGAGTGACAAGCCTGTTCAAATTAGTAGCCCTGAAGACTAAACAATATTAAGCATGTGTTTTTATCTTTGGAAAGACAGAGCTCAATACAGATGCATAATTTTGGAAAATAGGCATCTGACAACCAGTCTTAGACCTCAGTGTGACAAATAATTCAGTGTAAATGCCATAGCTGTTCAAGCACCATTTATTTATTTATTCTATTTGTATACCACCCTCCCCCCAATTTGGGGCTCAGGGCGGTTAACAACAACTATAAATACAATTCTAATAAATACAATAAATATGTATACAGAATAACATTAAAAAAGCAGCGATATCAAAAGTAGCGATATCAGATGGCATTTGATATCTATCTCTGGAGGGCAGGAGACAGGGAGACCAGACTTGATGGCAGATGGTTGCTGTTCTCAACCATAGGCCTGGTGGAACATCTCTGTCTTACAGGCCCTGCAGAACTGCATTAGGTCCCGCAGATCCTGAATGTCATTAGACAGAGAGTTCCACCAGGCTGGTGTCAGGGCTGAAAAGGCCCTGGCTCTGGTTGAGGACAGCCGGATATCCTTTGAACCAGGGATCGTCAGAAGGTTCTTAGCTCCAGAATGTAATGCCCTTTGGGAAGTATATAGGGAGAGGTGATAACGTATATGCTAGTCCCAGACCATTTAGGGCCTTGAATCTGATCTGGTACTCAACTTGCAGCTGGTGAAGGACTGATTGGATATGCACTGTCAATGGTGTCCTGGTAAGGACCTGCACTGCTGCATTCTGGGCAAGCTGTAATTTTTGAGTCAGTGTCAAGAACAGCCCTGCATATAGCACATTACAGTAGTCTAGCCTGGAGGTGATTATTGCATGGATTACTTTTGCTAAGTCAGGACTGGGCAGGAAGGGGGCCAGTTGCCTGATCTGATGCAGCTGTAAAAACGCCAATCTGGCAATGTTTGCAACCTGGGCCTCCATACATAAGAAGGCATGCAGGTACACACCCAGGCGCCTTGCGGTTGGTTCCAGTGTTATAGGTACGCTATCAATATCCGGTAGTTGGCACCCCAGTTCTGCACCTCCTCCACTCAGCCACAGAACCTCCATCTTTGAAGGATTCAGTTTCAGCCAGCTCTGCTTCAACCACCCACCCATGGCTTCCAGCCCTTTGGCCACAATAGATGGGGTGGTATCCAGTCAGTCGTCCATCAACAGATACAGCTGGGTTTCATCAGTGTAGAGATGGCAACCTAGCCTAACACTCTGCACCAGCTGGGCAAGGGGGTGCATATAGCATCGGAAAGAGGATTGCCCCTTGAGGGACCCCACATGCTAGGGGGTGTCGGGGCGAAACCTTCTCCTGTAGTGCCTCTTCTGTCCCCGACCATGGAGGAATGAGGTAAGCCACTTCAAGGCCACCCCACGAACTCCTATACCGTTCAATTTGTATTCAGTAGTGAAATCGTTCAATTTGTATTCAGTAGTGAAATCACCTCATTAGCTTGATGTCTGATTGTTTTGGGATGCTTTTAGTTATATGAGATAACTTTCTGAAAACTACATTTCATTTTTTTATAATAATTTCTAATACACACTGCGAAAATTCAAGAAAGAGCCATAGTTTAAATTGGCATGGGATTATTCCTAAAGAGTACTTTTATCTAACAAGATAAATTTAGAAAAATCCAATTAAATAATTTAGTTTGTTGGCCTGACCGTTCAGCCTGTTCAAGAGTACATTCTCAATTTTCTAGGTCAGCGTGATATTATTGAAATATGGTATGGTCCTCATCATCATACTTTGTCATGCTGCTATGTGATATGGTGGGACTGATTTCCTGACTATTCTGATTCTGTGGTGGTCCAGGGGAATAGGAGTTGTTTCCTCATGGTGAAATCCTACATAGCTGGAATTATCTGCATCTAAAGCAAATGTGTACGTTATGATTAAGAAGGCCAGTTGCATGGGAAGATTCTTACAGTTGGTCCTGCTCCTATGGCTGCTCCGTGTGTATACCTCCCCAAGGGGCATAAGATTGCATCACAGGGAATTAGTGTTCTATGTGTATATGGGAGGTACATATGTCCTCTTGAATCCTAGAATTTTTTCTTCTTTTAGTTTGAATCTCTCAGATACAGGGAAATACAGGAAACCTTCAGGGAGGTGAATTATCCAAATGATCATCACCCACTGACATGCTTCCAAAGCCTTATCACTCACTTATGCTTTTTTATAGGTATAGTCACTTAGAGCATGAATGGGGGAAGCAGAGTATTCATCAGTCCCATTAGTATCTTCGAGTATTCAGAGATCCTAATGCTTGAAGTAAAGGATATGGGATACTGATGGGTTAGTGTTGGGACACAAAGATGAATCTATGCTTGGAAAGTGAACTTGAGCAGAGGAATATAAAGGGCAAGAAATATTTCTGTAAACATTTCAGAGTTATGACTGCCTATCTGAAGGTACATATTCACAAGACGTTTGGAAGTTTTTATTATTTTTCTTTGCTTTCTAGTTTGCCATATCAAGTCTGCTGTAATTCCACCTATAATCTGCTAACGCCTTCCCCAGAAATCAAGCTGAATAATTTTGTTCCTGAAAATACAGGAACATATCCAGATTCGAAATGGAGTTATAATTGCAGTTAAGAAAACACAAATAAAGTATTGCATACTGCAGGCCAAGCCAAACATAGTTCTTGAGGCTTGGCAAAGAAATACAGTCAGCGTATTATAAACCTGGACATCTTAAGTTTCATTTAAAACTGCATATTTCTAGTACATGCATCCCTGTGACTATTTAAAAAACACAAAGTTTTAGAGGGCCAAGATCCAGAAAGTACATGGTAAATGCCCCATACTTTGTATGCTTTTAAAGCTTTTAATTAGTAATATTATGATTAGTAAATGAATATTACAGAATAATTCACAGTTTTTGAATTTTATCAATATTTATTTCTCCAGCTGGCTGGACAAGGAGCAGCCTGATCCAGTTGAGAGTATTCTGTGTTACAGGGATTTATGCTGCAACAGCTAAAGCAGCATCATATGTGCATCTGAGAACTAGTTCACTAACCTTAGTTACCGCTAACCCATCCCCTTCTACCAGTGACTGAACCCTTGGTTATTGACCTCAGGCTACAATCATCTGTCAGCAAACCTCACACACAGTTTAAAATGGTTTGAGAAGGAAAGACCACTCTGTAGTTACTGCCACCACTTTGAAGGAGAAGTTACCGCATTCTGGTAATTCATATCTGAAGACTGAATCTTATAATTTGCCAGTAGATTATGTTGATGTTTGCCAATCTTCCTGAGTTTCCCAACAGGCCTGAAGTTTATTCTGGGTTCACAGGACCTGTATGAAGTAAAAGCTGTGCAGTTGAGAGACTGGAGTGGGTAGGGGAAAGAGGGAAAATGGCTCCCTCCTCACTCCATCAGAGAAGACACAAGGCAACTACCCAAGAACAGAAAGGCTGCTTGGAGGAGTTTTGAAAATCTTGACAATGATGACACAAATGCATGTAATGCTGTATTTTCTGTGAATGCACATTTTCCCAACCTGCAGCACCCCATGGAGCTGCTGCGTTCCCCAGTGGGATAAGTGTATTCATGATGTAGGTGCTGATCAGAATCTGCATCTCTGCCAACAGAAAAAAACAACTCATGCCAATCCACACTTGCTTTACGGAACTCACTTAGATAGACATTGCAGGGTGAAATGATAAACTAGAGTTCAACATGTAGTCAAACATTTGCCCTGTCTGGCAACACTTTGAGAAAACAATGTTTAAATAATTTCTGAAAGGTCACTTTGATTGTATTTCTTTCAGGGTTTCTTTAAATATTTAAGGTTTGTTGTGGATTTTCTTTCTGAGGTTGCATCAGACTAGACAATACAATTTATGATAACTCCCCTGTACCACCAATACATGCAGGCTCAGATCATATAGTTAATATCCAGATTTTATTTGGCAAGTACACCATGTGAAATGAAGCTATGTGTATATGCACTATTAGAATGCTGTATTCCCACATAGCTAGTATAGTCAGAGGCAAGTCAAGAAGGCAGAGAGATAAAGTGTGTTCTCAACCACCATACGTGGGGCAGTGATTGAGTTGTATTGTCAGTCCAATAGTTTTGCAGTTTGTTTTTTCTTTTTAAGTATTCACATACATCCTTTGCTTCAGTTATATGGCTTCTCATGTAGCTCTTAATCATTTTGCTATCATGTGTCAGGCTGATGTGTGTGCTGCCACTGCTCGGATGGAACTCCATTGTTTATTCCACTTGTTAACTCTACCTTTATAGACCATAATGATACCATTTCTGGATATGAATGCTGGGGGAAAGATGATAGTGAAGTGGCTTAACTGCTTATGAATAGACTGGCTCAACAAACTTATGAATATGCACATATATTGTGGACAGATCATGCATGCTAGAGATGGAAGATGTAAAGTTTCTTCTACACCTTTATGGAATATGCTCTTATCAACCATTCTATATAATTTTATTTATTAATTAATTTTTGATTTTATTTCATGTAGGGCTAACATTATCAGTGTGTTTTAAGGTTAACAAAAAAGACTTAGACTAGTGAAATGTTCCTTTTAAAAAACATAAAAATGGCTACAGCAGCATTCCATTCCACCCACATTGATCTGCCACACATTTCTAAAAGAGCAATCTAGAGTTTGCATGATGATAGATGTGTTTTGCTTGCACACAGATTTCCCACATACATATGCACAGATAGTAAATAAGTCTTTCCACCTTGTGTTCAGGGTGGTATATTGAAAGTGTAAACATTGCTAAGTAAATATAGTAGAAAATGGATTGTTCGTTTCCTTTTGTTTAGTTATCGATAGAACTTCCCAAAGCAAACCACCCTGAGTAATTGCATTTAGGTCATTAAATGAGGTTTAATAATGACAGTAACAGGGTGTGTACTCAGGAAAAAAGGCAAAGCCAAGCCCATGTAATTGCCCAAAGAGCAAGGTTATTGCTGATAACAATACAGTTTGTCCTGTCCTGTTAGGATTAGTGGCTGGAGGGCAGATTAATGGTAAACTTTTTGTGTACATTAAAATATTTTTATTAAAAGTTTTTAATACATATATAAAAAAGAACAAAAAGGAACATGAACAATAAAAAGACAATAAAATGAGAAACGTATCTTTACAGTTTAGCATATTTCGAAAATATCTCAGCAAAAAAGCAAAATACAATCACTTGTTACAACACTCCAGTTTATTCCTTTTAATCATAACCTTTTCACCTTTTGCATTTTTTTTTACCAAATATTTCAGTTTTCCATTTGACTCTTGGCAGTTCTCATGATTAGAATACAAACCAGTCAATATTTGCTGTGAGTTTCCATGCCATAAATCATGCAGCCGATTAAAAACGTCAGCATTTGGGGCTTTTAAAAAGATTATTATTTTATTGTCCAGTGAATGTTGTTACTCAGTTTTTGTAGGCAAATCAGCTTTTGTATAACTAGTACATTTGCTTCAGGGCAAGCTAGGAATAGCAATAGTTCATTGCTAGGAATGTACAGTCCTTTGGCCCTTCCCTCCAGCTAGTCCCACATTGTTTTTCATGAGTTCCTTTAGCTTTTTTGTTGATGGTTCACAGGAAACAGCACTGGGAATGACTTCTTCCTGAGACCTTAGTGGGCCTTTCCTAGTTAAAGTAGACTGCCAAATGAAAGATCAACAATATCAGCCAGCATAATACGGTTTCAGATGTTCATAGGTGTGCCATATGAACATGTCATTTTATTTCCTCTAATCCTCCTACTCCTCCATATTACAAACAGCTGAGAGGACAGAAACAGATCCACTATACTCACACGAGTCAGTTTGGTGTAGTAGTTAAGAGCGGCACACTCTAATCTGGAGAATGGGGTTGATTCCCCACTTCTCCACATGCAGCTGATGAATGGCCTTGGGTCAGTCAAAGTTCTCTGAGAGCTGTTCTCTCAAGAGCAGTTCTATCGGAGCTCTCTCAGTCCTACCTACCTCACAGGGTATCCGTTGTGGAGAAAGGAAGGGAAGGAGATTGTAAACCACTTTGATACTCTGAGTGAAGGGTGGGGCATAAATCCAATCTTTTCTTCAACAAGCAAAAAGGAAAATGAAATGTTTTTCCTTCCCTTGTGACAACTGCAGTGCCCCCTAGAGACAGAAATACATCTTTCTCTTGCATTTGAATATTGTCTCCTCAGTGTTTTCTCAGTATTTGAATTGTATTTCAGCGTTTGCTTATTTTCAGTGTACAGGAATTGCATTGATTTGATACTTTACATAGTCTTACATAAAAGTTTTCGTTACATAGTTTTTAGAAATAATAATGGAGAATTAATTATATGAACATCTTATCATAAACATGTTATTTATCATTGTAAAAGAAAATATTCCATTACCAATTTTTTTAAGAATCCAGGAAAAAACAGCTTTGGAGAAAAAAAAAACTGTCTCCCCATTTTTCTGTTGTTGTTTTTTCTTCCTGGGCCTTCCCATCTCTAGTCAGTGGGCTATAAATGTGGGGAGGCATAAAAGTCCACCTCCCTCTACTGGAGGTAGGTTGTATCCAGCTCACTGATTACATCAGTTTGTAAAAATTCTAATGTGGAGTAAACTGTGCTTTTTGAAAGTGAACTTAGTGAGGATTGGTACTGAATTTAGAATTTGTAGAGTGGCTGGTGTATGACTCCAGTTTAGTGTCTTTTGGCATATCTAGTCAATGTTTCATACCTCATCAAGAGATAAAAATAGGGCCAAGGCTGATGGTGCAAAATCAGGTAAAAATATGCATGTGCTTTCCTATAATGCTTTCTAAACTGTTGCTGGCATCAGTTAAACTGAGCTCCCTTCAATAGGACATCTGGGCGGGGGGAGTTTAGATGGAATTTTTAAAAAGTCCCTTTGCACTGTATTTGAGAAATGTGCAGTTTCTACAGATGAAACAAATATCACTTTCTTAAAGTATCTGATTCAGATGTCACAAACCCCCCCACTGGTTAGTCCTAAACTACCGTAACCTGGATAGTCCACGCTAGCCTGAACTCATCAGATATCGAAGGCAATCTGGCCCCACAGGAGGCAGCCAACGGCATGCCTCCTGGGGGCTGCCTTTGCCTCCTAGTGAGGAGGAATGGGGGAAGGGCTGTGGTGCAGCCTCAAATCCGAAAGGGGAAGCGGAGCCAGCATGGTTCTTAAAGGCTGGCTCTGCTCTTCCCCTGGCAGTTGCTTGCCTCATGCTCGACCCACCTGCCCTGTATGTTGTGTAAGCACAGGTTGGTTGCCCCATTGATCGGGGGGGGGCGGGTAGGAATTTTTTGTCGCCTTTTCTGATTGGCTATTGAGAAGGGGTCTGCACTGCTGCCAGTGGATTGAGGAATTGGTTTGGGATGGTGGCTTGGGTTAGTTTGTCACTTTATTAAGGCAGAGTTAGGTTTAAATAAAGTTCAGCGGCTATGTAAGCACCAATCAATAACCCCTGGGGGGTTAGAGGGGTCTGCGGGATAAACCCTGCGGCCGTGCAGCCAGGGATGAGGCTTTCAGACTGTCTATAGGGATGGCCACGATGGAGACTCAGCGCTGGCTGTGCGGTGGTGTTTGAGGGCGCATCCCAATCATTGGCTCGGCTGGGTTTGCAAGCGACTTACAGTTGGCTCCAACCCGGGGTCTTGGTGTCTTGCCTTTTATATGGTTAAGGGTGGGGTCAAAGCGGCACCAGACCGTGCCAATGTTTCATGTTTGCCCTTGCCATTACTTTAATATGTTAATAATAAAGTGGCCTTATTTTATCCAACCTTGGTTGTCTGACTCTTTCTTCTGTCTGAGGGGGCAAAGCTGGGTTGCTCTGGTCAGTATGGGAAGCCACCAAGGAATACCAGGATCCCTACACAGAGGCAAGCAATGGCAAACCACCTCTAAATGTCTTTTGCCTTGAAAACCCTCTGGGGTCACCATAACTTGACTGTGACTTGACAGCAATTTAAAAAAAAAAAAAAAAAAACTAAACCAGGAAGAAGTTTGGAGATAAGGAACACAAGAGCCTGAGGATTCCCAGGGCTAATTCTCATTATGAATACAGCATGTTTTATTCAGTTTGTTCATGACGCCTGGATGGAATCAGATCTAATACAATGTTTTGGGCTTTTAAAAACAAATGTATGGCAGTGACTCATAAAGCAACTCTATAGATGTGGAAAATTATCTTTCTACGTGGCTACTGCTTCTAATAGAAGTTATTTTATACTGCAAAGTGACATGTACAATTTTAGTTTCTGCTTTCTTCATTCCTCCTGAGCTCAGGAAGAATTCTATAATTGGAGATTGCTTTAAAAAGAAAAACAGTATCAAATTCCTGATGGGTCAGAGTTCAGTTTTTAATCTGCAAACATATCCTATTTAAAACTCTATCTTTGGTTTAGGTGTTCTAGCACTAGAAGCCTTTTTTCATCAGGAGAAAAGTTACCAAAGACTTGAAAAGAGGAACCATGAGGCTGCAAATTGCTGCATTAGAGCTCCACCTTCCAACAATTTTTCCTGACACACTTCTTAAGTATGCTGCCTCCAGCCCACAACTCACCGCCAATCCCTTGCCTCTTAGGAAAACAAAATTGGCAAGGAGATAATGTTAGGTTTAACGGTGATCTACAGAATTGGGGTCAAGGGTGATCACAAGGGCCTTCAATCAGTAGACATTTGTTTTAGTGTGTCATCAGTACCAGCAGTTTTCAGATCAGGGTTACATTTACAACAAGCTAAAGTGACAGGTAAGAAGCCTGCTTTTAACAGCACACTGGGAAAAAAATGTAGGTTAGGAGCTGCCAAGGAAAAATAAACACTGCTTGAAGAACGTGCTGAATTGGTTGTCATTATTAACTAACTGTGAAAGGAAAGGAGGTTTAGTATTATTATTATACATTTCTCCTTTTCTTCCCAGCCACCCATACTTCCTTTCTTTCCATCAATCCATCTTTCTGTGGTTTTCGTTAGATGTAAAGGCATCTAAAAATTGCTGAATCACCTTTCAGTTAAAAATCCATTGCTGTTACTTGACCTGAGTTCTATATCAGTAAACAAACTTTGCAAGTAAAGCAAAGACAATACCAGCACTTAACAGCACTTGATGAGACTGTACCAACTCTGACTCTATATGGTTGAATCCCCAATTTTTAATGCATTAAAATCTCTTCACATGTGCAAAGGTAAAGTAGCAAAAAGAAGGCACTTATTTTAGCTGTTTTACTTCTGAGTTAGTGTAAGATATACCGGGTGAGGTTGACACTGGGTGCTTTCAGACAAACAATAAGCTCATATCTTCTGAGATGGTACATACTTAATAAAAATGCCTTTCTGAAAGTCTGGATAAAGTCATAGTTATTCTCAAAATGAATAAATGTGAGGTTGTTGAGAACATTTGACTTCCATTCGGTTTGTATAGTGGATATTTGAACTATAGTGGCTGAGCTCCTGAATAAACTGAGAGATTAAGAAAGCATTTAGATACAAGCATATAGTTACATTGTCTAGTTTGTCTGATGTAGGATATAATGAATCACCTCTTTTAATCTTACTAATTCTATCCTTACCTCTGGCAAAATCTGTAGCACTCGATATTGAAGTTTCTGTTTCTTTTTTCCCCTTAAGTCCACATTGTGGAAAGATTTGTTCCTGTGATACAAATACTATTCCTTCTGGCAGAAATTTCTAAATGTGAACTAATGTTAGTTCTGTATTCATACTGTTAGCACTTTATGCTTGTCTCAGAAGTAGAATGTCTGCAAGCCACTGTGGTCACCAACACAAGCTTGCAACATTTAAATGACAGTTGCATAGTTCAGCTTCTGTAAGTTTTGGCAAGAAAGTAATTGTAATCCTGCATATGCTAGTTTTGTATAACTGATTTCTTTTCCTTGCAGTGAGTTACAGGCTTGCTATTCTACTTGACATAAATACCTCAAGCCACCAATAAGATATATTAACGAAGACATATTAACTAAGATTCTTTTTGTCTTTCAGCTTGTACAGATTTTTTTATCTGTTTTCTGTCTATGTCAAAGGAAAAATAACACATTCTCCCTCTGAGGTGGAGGACATCTTGGTGGGTGATTCCCACAAATCCAATCATGGAGGCAGGAACAAAGTTTTCCACTTCCTGTCTCCTTGCTGGGAGTCACCCATCTTTTCAGTTCTTTTCCTGCCTTGACAGGGAGAGCAGTTTAGGCTAGGCACTGTCTCACCTATTCAGCTATTTCTACTTTCTTATCATTCTCTAGATCTCTGCCTTACTTAATCTTCATTTCCTTCTAAATTCTAGTGTTATTTTGCTCCCCTTCTTTCTAGTTTCCATAAAGAGATTTAAAGGGACCCAAACCTTCAACAGGGGCTGACTGCTGGCTGTGGTGGCCATTTTTTCGCCTTCTCCGCTCTTCAGCCTTCATAGAGCGCGTTTTCTTCTGCTCAAAAATGGATAACTGGGAGAGTAGTGATGGCTTCCTCTCTGAAGGAGAACTTGAATCCCCTCATAGCCGGTCCCGGTTTAAAGGCCAATGTGGTGGTGGTGATGGTGATGGTGATGGTGATGATGATATTCGATTTATATACCGCCCTTGACCCCGGAGGGTCTCTGAGCAGTTTACATATATATATACTAGTTGATTCCTACCTAGGGCCACAATTCGTATGGGGGGAGGGGCTACCTACCAGCACCCGAGCGGCACGTTCTTGTTGTTTGGGCGGGCTTCAGATGTTGCTCCAGGCGCCCCGGGATGGGCCAACAACTTCCTCCGGCAGGCTTTCCGATAGACTCCTCCGGCGCACACAGCAGTTTGATTGGAATCCGTTTTGTCAGCTAGTCTGGGAAGAAGGTGGAGAACCAAAAGCACACCAAAAAGAGGTGCCATTCCACCCTATCATCAATACCCGCAGGAGCCATGTCTCAGCCTGCCACTGGCAACCACCTTGCCAACAAACTGGGAGGAGGCTGCAGAGTAGTTTTCCCCGCAGCCATAAGCCATGCAGAGGTTACAGGTCCCAGAGAAAGCCTTCAAAGCTACCCTTCTGAACAGGAGCAGTGGCAAGTGGGTTCACTTCTGACAATGAAATGGGTGTACTTGTGAGTAATACATCGGCATCAGGACCTCCATGCTTTCCCCTGAATTTATAACATGCTTAGGCAAAGCATGAGGGAGGAGATAGTGAACTTCTGCCAGGGTGCAGAAGAAAGGATTAGAGCTCACTCCAGCCCTTTAACCAGCCTTTTCCCTTCCAGTCTAAGAGATATAGAAGCAGCACTCTTCCAGAGAGAGAACTAGCTGGCCCACTAAGGAAGCTAGGAAAGAAGAGTACGCCTGAAAAAGTTAGTTAGTTTGTTTATTATGGTCAACGACCATATTCCATCAGTGGCTATTAGCCACAAGGTATAGATAGGGACTCTGGGGCAAGTGATGCTCTGTCATCTTGGTGCTTGGGGGGGGGTCAACAGTGGGAGGGCTTCTAATGTCCTGGCCCCACTGGTGGACCTCCTGATGGCACTGGTATTTCTGGCCACTGTGATACAGAGTGTTGGACTGGATGGGCCTTTGGCCTGATCCAACATTGGCATCTCTTATGTTCTTATGTTATGTTCAAACATAGTACAATATAAAAATATAATTTAAAAGATAATAGCTTAAAAGAAAAAATAACATCATTAGGATATACAAATCATCATATTTCATAGATAAAATATACCAACCATCATATTTCAGAAATAAAAATATCATATATTATTCTAAGCATATAAAATCAAAACAGGGAAGGAGAATTCCTATTGAACAGGTCTATTGTTTGCTGCACACTTTGATCGCTTGGGCACAGAACTTAGCTGTTAACTCTCAGTGGGACCCAAACATTTATTCTGACAGTGAAACAGAAGATAGGGAAGAAGGGGAATTCCTTTTCATATGAGGAAAAGGAGGAAATAGAATTCCAGAACACTCCATAAGATTCTTTAAGTCTCAGGACTATTATTACCTCATAACCAGGACCATGGCAGCCCTAGAGCTACAAGAGACTGCCATTGGGAAAGAACCAGGTCCCTCCACACCAGCGGTCAGGGGCAGATAGTAAGCCATCAGAAGCATTACTACAAACCAATTCTGGTGGGGGGACATCTTCTACATTTCCGAGATGCATGGATCAATTCTCAGACAGACAATTGGTCCCTGGAGATACACCACAGGATATTCCATAGAGTTTTAACAGACCCCTACTGGAACATTTTCTTGCCTCTCCCATACACAAGAATCCAGAGAAATTTTGCAGGACCCAGACAGTTATCCAACATCTTCTCACCATTCAGACCATAGTACCTGTCCCTCTTTCTGAAAGGGTGCAGAATTTATTCCATATTCTTCATGGTGCCAAAAAACAACGGAGATTGGAGGGCAATCCTAGACTTAAAGTATCTCAGCGTGTCCGTCAGACTGAGACACTTCTGAATGGAAGCACTTAGGTCCATCATAGAATCATTGCAGCCAGAAGAGTACCTCACCTCAATAGGTTTAACAGAAGCATACCTCCACATTCCTGTCTTTCCTGGTCAAAGGAGATTCCTTCGGTTCTGCATTGGAGACTCCCACCTACAGTTCAGGGAACTTCCATTCAGCCTCTCTATGGCCCCAAGTGTCTTCATGAAACTCTTGATAAATCCCTTTGTAAAGTTAAGGGAGCAAGGAATTAATATCCACCCTTATATAGACAACTTGTCAATCAGGTCAAGTTCCCCAATCAAGTCGAGACAAGACACAGAAACAGAAATGGCCAACCATTGGCTACAGGATTATGGATTTCTTCCTAAACTACAGAAATGTTCTCTACAACCAACACAAGGACTATAGTATTTGGGTGTCATACTGGACACTACATGCAATTGCCTTATTCTAACCAAGACAAAAGCAAAGAAAATGAAGGAAATACCACGAGTGGCCATAAACAGCAGGTCCTTTTCACTGATGACATGAAATTGATGGGTCTACTGATCTCTAGCACAGACACTTTGCAGTGGGGTCATTTCCACATGAGATCGTTACAACAACTTCTGAGGCCTTTCCAACTACAAATAATGAACAAGAAAGATCCTTCCATCAGGGTAACCCTGAAAGTAAAAACCAGTCTTGCCTGGTAGACAAGAACTTTTACAAGGAAAGTGAGCAAGTTGCACAAGATCTTTTACAAATAATACACACACACACACAGCACTGGTGGCAAAACAGATCTTCATGGGCGCCAGTCTGTCCGGATGGGGAGTAATACTAGAAGACTCTGAAGTACAGGGTCAGTGGTCCATCAGCAAGATGAGACTCCCCATCAGTTTCCTGGAACTACGGGCAGTTCATCTAGCCCTACTCCATTTCAGCCCACAAGTACTAGGCCAGCATGCTTTAATCAGAACAGAAAACATGTCTGCCAAAACCTACCTCAACAAACAAGGATGATCCAGATCTTTAATGCTTCACAAGGAGGCAATCAAAATCCTAGTGTAAGCAGAGAAGAATCTGGCACTGATCAAGGCAGAACACATAAAGGGTTTCTTGAATACTCAGGCGGACTGGCTCAGCCAACAGACTATTCAGGAAGGGGAATAGTAGCTGAAAAGGACCTGTTCCAACTGATTACAATGCACTTCCTCAGGTAGACTTCTTCACATTACCTACCAACCATCAAGTGAGCCGCTTCTTTATCAGATTTTACCATCCCAAGGCCGAAGCGACCAACACCTTGATGTCTCAGTGGCCGAGCGGTTTCCTGTTCACCTTTCCACCCATGCCGGTTCTTCCGAAATTAATCAGGAAGATCAAGGAACAGAAGGCAGAAATCATTGGTAGCATCATATTGACCTTGGCAACCATGGTTCTCCACCCTTCAGGAACTGTTGATCCATCCACCACTATGAAGCCCAATAGCACCAGACATGCTTCAGCAAGTCCCGGTCTCAGCAAGGTCTGGCATCCTCATCCAGAGTGGTTACATTTAGCCACCCGGAAATTGAGTGGGACAACTTCTTAAGATTAGGCTGCTAGTCAGTGAAAGTAGCAGATTGCTTCTTGAAAGCAATCCGCTAATAATCCACGTCTTGGAAGGCTTTTTGTTGGGTGGTGTTGAAGGAAAAATGTCAATTCATTGAAACCAAGGATTAAATCCAGTCTGTCCTTCCTGCAAGACAGTGATACCTATGGTCTCAAGGCTTTGGCACTAAGACATCAGGTCCTAACTCTGACAATTCTAGAGACTGAGTTTATCCAGACACCCACACATTTGACGTTTTCTTAAGGGTGCTGCCTTAAATGATCCACCACTAGTACATAGGTTCCCAACTTGGCGATTGCGTACTGTGCTGTCAGCTCTCATCAAACATTCCTTTGAACCCAACAAAGAGATTCCTCTTAAATGGCTGAGGATGAAACTTTTCTTTCTTATAGCGGTAATATCAGCAAGGATCTGAACTAGGAGCATTGTTTGTTAACCCTGGACTCTGTGTGTTCCATAAAGACAAAGTGGTAATGCGGACAGACTCTACTTTCTAACTGGTGAATTCGACCTTTCATAGAACTCAGGAGATCTGGTTTCCATCCTTTTGCCCAAATCCCGTTCATCCTAAAGAAAGGCTATGGCATACATTGGACGTACAGCACACACTAAACACCTTCGCTTGCAGGACAGAAAATGTTAGGAAAATGGATTCATTATATATTTCAATCTCTCCACCTAATAAAGGACTGTCAGTGTCAAGATTGGCCATCAGCACTCTTAAGTCCTGCATAATTGAAGCCTACAAAGTTCAAAAATTACCCGTACCAAATGAGATCACTGCCCATTCGGCCCGAAGTGCTGCAACCAGTGCTCCCTGTAAGCTGTGGAGTCTTGCGAGCAAAAATTCTACTTTGTGAGCTACTGACATTAAAGTTGTAAGCAAGCAATTTGACTACTGCATAAATTGGTTTGCACTGGAGCCATCCTTCCTGAGCTAAGACAACAATGTGTGAGCCGAAGGTTAAAAAACTGTGAGCTAGCTCACACTAACTCAGCTTAGAGGGAACACTGGCTGCAACCAACACAACCTTTGTAAGACACACTGCAGTTGAAGAGGTCTGCAAGGTGACCACTTGGTCAACAATATCAACCTTCATTAGACACTGCAAGGTGAACATTTATGATTCGGCAGATGCAGCATTTGGCAGCAGAGTACTACAACATATTCTGGATACAGAAAAAGATGACCCACCCAGAGAATAGGGACACTGATTTTGGAAGTCCTACCAAGATGTCCTCCGTCTCAGAGAGAGAACAGACCATTAAATACTTATCATGAGGAAAGGAGGGCATCTTATGCCTCCCAATGTCACCGTCATTCTTCACTCTTCTGTTCTACAGAACCACTTTCTGTTCTGTGGTTTCTTTCCATTCTTGCTGTTTCAAGAGTGTTAATTCTTATTTTATGAGATCATTAACTGCTTTTTGGCGTTGCCAGAACGGAAGAGTTGGGTGACTCCACCGAGGAGACAGGAAGTGGAACACTTTGTTCCTGCCTCCCTGAATGGAGGGTGGGAATCACCCTCCAAGATGTCTTCTTGTCCTCAGAGGAGAAGGTAAGTTCATGGTAAGTATCCAGTGGTCATTGTACTTTTGTTTTCATGTAATGTTAGTTGGTTATACATATCATCTTTTTTTAAAAAAAAAGTATGCAAGCAAAGTTGAAGGAAATAAGCTTTAAAATTATTATCTAGGGTCATGTCATTCATGGCTTGAAACTTCAGGTTTACAGTTCACTCAGCAGATACTAACATACTTTGTGCACTTTAAACAGCAACAAAATTCACATGGTTAAAAAAATCCTACATTCTGTGCTGTGTATATTTTGCAAATAAAGCAAATGGATATATCTTTGCTTAGGTTCAAAAATCCCCTCTCCGTACCTCCAGATGCTGGAAGTTCCTATCCCCTGCTCCCTGGCTTCCAGAATTCCCAAGGCTATTGCACCTACAATTGCATATGTTTATCTGAAGTCATACAGACTACAAACCTGCTGCTTTTAAAATAAAAGCCAAGATTTTCAGTATGTTGAATTCTGCACTCAGACCTAAACTTCACTCTTGCCCAATGTGGTTGCAGATTGCAAATAAACTGCAATAGTTGCTGCTGTGATCCTTTTCACTCTTTCATCACCCCCTTACAAAACAGAACAAATACATATTACCTCAAGTGGACCAATCAGTATTTCCCTTATGGGTTTTTTGTTGCTTGTTATAGCATTCATGTTAGTGATGACATAAAGAGATGACTTCTGCATCATGCTTTCTAAAATGTCATTTAAAAATTTATGATTTCGAGGCCACTGATACCGGAAATGTTATAACCCCCTCCTCAAATTATCATATAGAGACTGGTAAATTGAACAATGTCAAGAGTTCAAGGACCTGTTTATGACTAATGATGCATTTATCAAAACATTGGGCCAGCTGACCTCATGAAGAATTCAATGTAGGAACACAAAAGGCACAATTACACATTATGTCTTCACTGAGTTTCACTTAGGAATGACTCAAAATAGGCATAATGAGGTGATAGAATTTGGTACAGTCCTCACACAGGGACCGTACCACCTCCAGTTTCATAAAAAGATGGCTCTGTGTGACCATTGCCACACTCAAACTTACTTGTGTGAGGACTGTACCCTACATTACTAGAGAAATTTGAAATGACTCTTTCCAGAGTTCTCCTGTTGTGTTTTGCTTATATTTCATGCTGTTGTTCTTTATTAATGAAGCTATAGCAGAACTTGCATTATGGGTTGCTTTTGTTAATGCCAATTGGGGGGGGGGGAATACATGCATAGCCTTCACACTTGCCCCGCCTCAATCCTGATCTTTGTGGTCCTACACATCTGTGTACTTCAGACAATATTTGGGGGAAATGATATAGAGAAAGAGCTTTTTAGATAACTGAGTTAAACTTTGAGTGTAATAATAAATATAAAGGTAAGGGAGGAAAGTAAATTTAAAGATGTGAAGCAGTGAAATCAAGTTACAGAGATCTGGCAAGGCAATGTGATATATAAAATATGTGCTGTCAAGTCACGATTGACTTATGATGACCCCAACAAAGGGCTTTAAAGGCAAGTGAGAAGCAGAAGTAGTTTGGCATTGCCGTCTTCTGCAGAGTCTTCCTTTGTGGTCTCCCATGCAAGTAGCAATCATGTTTCGCTTCTGAGATCTAGCAAGGTTGGGCTATACCATGCCATCTTGCCTCCCATGTAATCCAGCCCTGAGAAACTAAACATTTGGTTGTGGAAGTGGTCCTGTTTAGATGTGTCCACCTCTGGCTAGTCCAAACGAAACCCACCTGTGGATGAATATACAGTATCTTCAGAGAGAGAGCAAAAAAGGTGGTGGAGGGGAGAGAAGATGTTTTGGCTAGAATGGCGGAAGGTGGGTGAGAAAAGCAAAGGGGGATTTAGGAAGAAACCAGCTGGGAGGAAGAGGAAGATGGGAGACTGTAGGGACTGGTCAAAGGGAGAAAAGGAAGGGGTCTTCAGAGCAAAGTTCTGAAAGAATGGCAATGAGAGCAGACAAGAAAGCTGGGAGTGCAGGCATGGAGGAATCATACTGAGAGAGGTGTTCCTGAGAAATGTGCATTATCAAGAGTTGCAAAGGGAGGGAGGAAAATTCTGGGGCGAATCTGAACCTAAAATGCCAGGCTAGTGGGTGGTATTTTTATCCCCTAAATTCATGCTGTTTTGCACCAGTAGTGGGAACAGGTTTTTCTTATTACTTGGGTTCCACTGAGGGGGATCCTAATTGAGCAGAAGTTATTCTGCTGACTGAGCATTTCTAGGCAGGTCTGTATTAGAAACTCTCTGAATAGTCTGGAATGTCAGGTTATAGCCCCACAATCAGTGGTTTTTAATTTTGGTTTGGGAGATTACATGGAGTCCCAAAAACAAGCTCTTGATGAAGAGGTCTGACGGTTTCTCACTGCTGTCTCATCATGAGGTAGCATTTTATTGTACATAAGTCATGTCATGATTTTTTGGTTTGTTCCAACAGTCTCTGCATAGACATATGGGAATGTATGTGTTTGGGAATAATAGAGCAAAGAGACATAAAAATCAGCATGGTTTCACTTTAGGGGAAGGTCACCCCTATTGATCCCTGTTTTCCTTTGGGGTTAAATAGGCAAGTTATACACCATCCCTGGTGAAGTGGTTAGTTAAACAATAATATTCTCCTGTACACACATCTTAATGAGATGCTTCTGTTTTATTTAGAGGTGTGTTTAATTTCCACAATTTATACTAGGCAAGCCTCCTGGAAAGTTGTTCATTTATTAGAGTTCTTTCCTGCTTCCAAGATACATGGGAGCAGTTCTAGTGAGAGAGAAAGTACTCTGTACCTAGTAGCGTGCCAGAACCAGTGTGGTGCAGTGCTTAGAGTGTCACAGTAGGATCTGGGAGATGCAAGTTTGATTCCATATTCTGCTATCAAAGCTTGCTGGGTGACCTTGGGCCAGTCACACAGCAAGTCTCAGCCTAACCTACCTCACAGGGTTGCTGTGACAATGAAATAGAGTACTATAATGTTAGCAACTGTGAGTCCCTACTGGGGAAAATGGTGGGGTGTAAATGATGTAAATAGTAAGAGAGAAAGTACTCTGCAGTGCTCCAAAGCACTCTCTCCATTTCTGCCTCCTTGTTCCAGGAGAGAGCCAGGCTCAGCTTAAGTCTTGAGTAAGACATTGACTGTCGTGGTGGCTTCAAAGAGAGGGACAATGAGTAAACAATAATTAACAGAAGCTTAATCAGGATGCTACTTTGCAGCAGGCTCAGTTTTGGTGGTTATACATTCTAAAGCTATTTTTTTAATCATGGAATTTTATTGGGGATAGGGAAAAAGAAGTGGGTACTATTTGCTTCTTCTAGTTCCCTGAACTTCATTTTCATGCTGTTCGGGTAGCATAGCCAAAGTGCAGCTCTTGCATTTCTAAATACAACACCGCCCTGGCATGCTGCACTGTGCGGCAGTCAGAATGTTCACGTGTGGCCCCTCTGCACAGCAGTCGTTTTAAAAAGAAACAGCCAAACACTCAGTGACCTGCTTCCGCTTGCTCGTCTTGTTTGACCTCATGAATAGGGAGAGAAGGAGACAGGAGTTTGGCTTAAGCACAAAGCAAAAATAATGGCCTAGGCTGGGCCATCCCCCCCCCCCCGCCTCCTCTCCTTTTCATGCCAAGGGAAGAATGTGGAATGAGAGCTACAACAAGGCTAGGCAAGCAAACAGCCAGCAGGTGATGGGCCAGTTGAGAATAGCAGCAGGTCCCTAGACAATTTAAGAGGCTAAGAGGCTCAGCGTGCCAAAGTGATGCAACTTGCACACTTTGGAGGGGGAAGAACAGTTATACCCTTTGGTAAGGGCTAGGTGGCGCAAGCATGTCTCACTTTAAAATTGTTGCTTAGGAAAGAAGGCTTCGTTAATGATTACTTAATTATGTATTATTTGGCCAAATCATTTAAGACATGAAAGAGCGCACAAGAGCTGTGTTGTGTTAAGCAAAATCGCATGGCAAATCCAGTATCTTTTCCCCGTACAAATGTAGGACAATGACAATGGATTACTTAATGCCTTGCTAATCAGTTCTGCAGTTCAGCCAAGCTTTATGTGAATTTCCTGATGATTTTATTTATCAGTGAGCTCTGTAATTACTATCATTAACAAATATAATATTTTGCTTAACTTAATTGTTCTGTAAGCCACCATCAGTTCTGCAGGTGATACAATTTGTAAAATGATAATTTGGTTTTTTGATGGTTTCATCAGATGGATCAACGTGAGTAGGATAGGTTTAATAGGAATAAATAAACAGGTAATTGAAGGAAATCATGCTGGAGCACTCATGATGCATGATAAGTATGCACTGATATATATATATATATAATTTCCCTAATACATTGGCCATTTCCAGCTCTCCCATTGGCTGTGCTGTGCGCTCCATCAGCCATTGGCCCATCAACCATCACTCAAGAGTACTTGCCTGCCATTGACTGAGTGCTGGGTCCACTCCTCTCCCTCGCCCACTGCCAGCCTGGATACTCTTCCCTCACAGAATAAACTGCCAAAATGGCTGCCTCTCCTGACAAAGACACTTCTGCTGCTTAGCTCCTGTGGGACTAACTTTTCCCTCAGTGGCTGTTGCTAGGCAACCGAGCTTAGTTCTTTCAGTAAAAAGGCAAAGGCCTTTGTGGGAAACTCATTGGGGCCAATCCTGACTAGGGGTGGGGGGGAGAGATGGAAAGATGGTCAGAGGGGCAGATAAAGGTAAGTTGATAGTTGGCTAGGAAGGAGAAAGGGTTGCCATCTCCAGATTGGGAAATTCCTGGAGATTTGAGGTGTGAAGCCTGGAGAGGGTGAGGCTTGTGGAGGGGTGGGACCTCAGACAGGTACAATGCCATAGACTCCATCCTCCAAACCAGCCATTTCCTCCTGGGAAAACATTGTTGCCAATCTCTAGGGGAGGGCTGGAGATCACTCAGATTTACAACTGATCTTCAGATGGCAGAGAGCAGTTCCCCTGGAGAAAACAGTAAGCTCTGCGTCATTATACCCTGCTGAGGTCACCACAGCAAATTGACGCTGAGTGCCCAAGGCCAGGGTACTTGCCCAGAGTCTCTTTCTAGAACTCGTTGTATTTATTTCCACAACAGTCCTTATTCCTAGTTTATAATAATTTATAATATTTGCTGTTTATTTATATAGCATTTTGAAAATCTAAAAGACTTTGCAGAATCCAAAGATGTTTCTGGCAAATATGCATGCTACAACATCTCTAATTACTTTTCCTAGCCACAAAAGTTCATACCCTGCCACATATTTTGTTAGTCTTTAAGGTGCTACTTGACTCTTGCTCTTTTCTACTCCTAGAGACAGGCTAACACAGCTACCCATCTTGATCTTTTCCTAGTCAGAATTTTTGGTTTTGTTCTTGAAAGTTCCTCCTGTTTTGGGGATGCTTTGAGCACTGTGTTCACATGAAAACCTATGGAACACTCCAAAACCTCCCAGGTGATTCTTTGGAGTTCACCTTTTAATAGCTTTTGCTTTACAAGAAGTCTGATGATTGTGATTCTTTTGAAGCCTGGAAGGAGAGATTTGCCCAAGGCTATAAAATATATCCAAGGATGGAAAGGATGTTCCACCCAATCCAACTTTCTATCATTTGAAGTGCAGTACACTTCACAAAAATTCTGAGTTCTAAATGTAATGGTTAGAGTGTTGGACTATGATGTGGGACACCCAGGTTAGAATCCCTACTGTACCATGTATTTATTATTTTATTTATTTCTTTAATTTATATCTCGCCCTCCCTGCCAAGGCAGGCTCAGGGCGGCTTACGTGGAGTATATAAAACAGCTAAAACACAAATTGAGCAAAAACATAACAATACAATTATAAAACATAACATAATATAATATAAAGTGCTAGTACTGTTTGTATTGAGATGACGGGCATTAGCAACATTCACAGGCAACATCCAGCTAACATCGTAGTCTAGGTTATATTAGGCTTTTAATGATGATGTTAATATTGGGGGCAGGGCCTCAGTTTCTTGGGTGTGGCTCCCTAATCGAAGGCCTGAGGGAAGAGCTCCATCTTGCAGGCCCTGCAGAACTGTAAAAGGTCACACAAGGCCCTGATGTCCTCCGGGAGCTCATTCCACCAGTACGGAGCTGCCATTGAAAAGGCCCTGGCCCTTGTCACAGCCAGCCTGGCTTCTCTGGGGCCTGGAAGGACTAAACAATTTTGGGGCCCCGATTATAGTGCTTTCTGGGGAACATGTGGGGGAAGGTCGTCCCCTTGGGTATGTAGGCCCCTGATCATATAGGACTTTAAAGGTAAGAACCAGCACCTTGAACCAAATTCTGTATGCTGTAGGCAGCCAGTGCAGTGCTTTTAGCACAGGCCGGATGTGCTCCCGCATGTTGGGCACAGGGAGCCCCAACAATAGCCTGGGCACTGCCTTCTGCACCAGCTGCAGCTTCTGGATTTGGGACAAGGGCAGCCCCATGTAGACAGCATTACAGTAATCCAGTCTTGAGGTGACCATTGCATGGATCACTGTTGCTAGGTCATTGCGTTCAAGGAAGGGAACCAACTGCCTGATCAGCCAAAGATGGTAAAAGGCTGACTTCGCAGTGGCTGCTACCTGGGCCTCCATCATTAAGGAGGTATCCAGGAGCACTCCCAAACTCCTAACCTCTGGCGCTGGCACCAATGGCGCCCCATCAGAGTTCAGGAGTGGGATCCCTACCCTCAGGCTCAGGCACAGGACCTCTATCTTAGTCAGATTCAGTTTCAATCAACTCAGTCTAAGCCAACCAGCCACAGCTTTCAACGCCAGGTCCAGACCTTCTGGGTTAGAGTCAGACTGGCTGTCCAACAACAAATAGAGCTGGGTATCATCCGTATATTGGTGAGGGGGCACATGTAGATGTTAAATAACATCAGGGAAAGCACCGCCCCTTGGGGCACTACGCAAATTAGTGGGTGCCTTCAGGACAGCTGTTCCCCAATGGCCATCCTTTGTCCCTGACCCTGAAGGAACACGGTGAGCCACTGCAAGGCAAACCCCTGAATCCCAGTGTCAGTGGGTCAGTAGTTGTTGGTCTACCATGTCAAACACCGCCAACAGGCCCAGCAGCAACAACACCGCCGAACCGCCCCAATCCAGATGCCTCCAAACGTTTGTGAGGTTGACCAGTGCCAACTCTATCCCATGGCCTGGTCGGAAGCTGGACTGGAAGGGATCTAATATGGAGGTGTCATTCAAAAAACCCTGCAACTGAATCGCTACCGCCCTCTAAGTTAATTTGCCCAAATAGGATATGTAAGCTTGCTGGGTGGCTTTGGGTCAGTCACAAACTCAGTCTAATCTACTGAAAAGGGTTGTTGGGAGGATAAAATGGAGGCAAGGAGAATGCTATGTTACTTTGGATCTCTATTGGGGAGAAAGGCAAGGTGTAAATGAAGTAAATTTTTTAAAAGTATGAAAATAAACAGACATACTGCACAGTTTGATCTGCAGTGTTTCTGTTACTTTGCCAAAGAACCTGCAAGGAGTTGAGTGAGCAGAAAAGATTCAAGCTGTGAAGGCACTTAAATTTAGTTTTGGGGAAGGGAATAAAACCGTATAGATTCAGCAAATTGTATGGTGTGGTGTCTGCATATACTTGCCATATAATATGAAGATTTTTTTGGGATTCTGTTAAAATTATGTTTCCAAATTCTGTAATAGCTCCAAAGTTCTGTAAAATTTCTGTCATTAATGAGTTACAGAATTGCTTTATGAGACTGTATCTGATGTTACACGGGTGCTTGTACTATAGCTTATAAGAATGACTGTTCAGAACAAAATAATAGCATTTAGTGTTATCTGATTGCTATAAGAAAAAAACTGCCCCCCCCATCTTCTCTCACATAAATGAGATGGGGAGTGGTGACAGCTTGCATGTTGAAGCACTGAAAGATGAAAATACCAAATATTTGCTCTAGAAAGTCAAAGTGAAAGATTCTCTCATCCTTGTAACTCAACTGAATCATCTAGAATTCCATTAACAAAAATGACTCTCTGCTTAAACTTATTGGCACCCCCTAGGCACTATTAAACTCCTTTTTTATGGTAGGGAGGAAGTTAGTGAACTCATTTAAGCCAGGGTGGCACATGTTTGTATATACCATGATATTCTGGAACACGGGTTCTTTGTAGAACTGTACATCAAGCCCCCCCCCCCCCCCTCCCGAAAAAGTGGCGTATTAGTTATGTTTCCGCTCTCCTTTCTTAAGCTCAGCCAAACTAACCACACTGCTCCATGCTTTTGTAACCCCTTCATTGGATTTCTGTAACATGTTTTGTGTTGGACTTCCCTTGAAGACAATCCGGAAACTGCATCTGGTCCAGAATGAGGGAGCCTGATGTCCGGGGCTGGCCAATATGGAAGATATGTTGCTCATTATGAAATAGCTACATTAGTTGCTGTAGATTTTCCGGGTTGTGTGGCCGTGGTCTTGGCATTGTAGAACTTGATGTTTTGCCAGTAGCTGTGACTGGCATCCTCAGACATATAACACAGAAAGATGGAGTACTCTCTGTGTCAAGGTGAGAAGAAAAATGGTAGGCAGGTAATTTATATCTACTCCAGAATGTGGGGTGGGGCTGAGTCATCCTGTAGGAGTCCCCCATGCTATGAACATGCTAATGGAGGAGCTTTCCTGAGGAGGTTCTTTTGTATGTGGATTGGCTGTTGAAATTCTAATCTTATTTGTAGTGCTATTGTCAGATGTAAAGCCTTTTGTGTTTTTCAGGACAGGAAACCATGTCCTATTTATTTCTAAACTCTCTTCTTTCCTGTTGAGATTGTGTTTATGTTTATGAATTTCAATGGCTTCCCTGTGTTTTCTGACATGGTAATTGGAAGTGTTGTCCAGCCTTTCTGTGTCTTGGAACAAAACAGTGTTTACTCTCACCTTGACACAGAGAGTACTCCATCTTTCTGTGTTATACCTCTGAGGATGCCAGTCACAGCTACTGGCGAAACGTCAGGTTCTACAGTGCCAAGACCACGGCCATACAACCAGGAAAATCTACAGCAACTAATGAACTCCAGCCATGAAAGCCTTTGACAACATTTTAAATAGCTGCATTTTCTGTCAGTTTGTTTCCAAGTTCAAATCAGGGTTCCGGAATGACCTTTAAAGCCATTCCTGGTCTGGGTCCCAAGTATGTGAAGGACTGTCTCCACCCATATAATCCCATGTACCAGCTATAGTCTTCAGGCTCCCAACTGCTGGCTGTTAGGGTGCCCATTTGGCATCAACTAAAGCCTGGACCTTTTCTGTCATGGTCACTACTTTGTGGAATGAGCTCCTTGAAGAGATGAGGGAAGCTTCCTCATTGGAGGAAGAAGAAGAGGAGGAGATTGAATTTATACCCCTCCCTTCACTCGGAGTCTCAGAGCAGCCTACAATCTCCTTCCCTTCCTCTCCCCACAACAGACACCCTGTGAGGTAGGTGGGGCTAAGAGAGTTCTCAGAGAGCTGCTTGGGAGAACAGTTCTGTGAGAACTGTGGCTGACCCAAGTTCACCCAGCAGCTGCATGTGGAGAGGTGGGGTATCAAACCCAGTTCTCCAGATTAGAGTCCGTGTACTTAACTACTATATCAGATCTTCAGGAGGTGCTGCAGGGCTTTTGATGGGATATAAACAGCAGTCATTTTTAAGGGGAAAAGGTATTTGGGTTTTTTATTTTATCTGGTTTTAATTTGAAATGTTTCAATTCTTTCTTGTAAACCTCCTGAAGCCAAGTGGAAAGGTGGAGTATAAATATTTTAATAAAGTAAATAAAAAGTTACTTAACTGCTTTGCAGTTGTTAAGAATACTGTGTCCACTCACTTGTGCCTCTTGTGACGTATGAATATTGACATGTTCCTTTGGATGCTCAAACTGGTATTCAGAGTAGAGATGTGAAGGCCCGGATAAAAACTGGAAAAATTCAGAAAAAAACACGTTTTTCCACTGTTTTTTTCCTGAAGCCTTTTTGTTTTTTCCCCAAAAATTGGAAAAATTGAAAAAAGAAAAGAAAAAAATTGATGATGAAACGTTTTATTTTAACATGATGAATAAAATATTTTAAGACAAGGTGTTCAAATATTTTCCACATCATTTCTAATATATATATATATGGTATCAGATAGATCTAATTTCTGTGCACTGAGGACAAGCAAGTCCTAGGTTACAAACTGAACTCTCCAATGCAAGAACAAGATACATTTCTTCCTTTAGGAGGTGCGATTGTCAGAAGAAAATAAAAAAGTTTCAGTTTTGTTTTTGCATGTGGGTGGGTATTCTGTTTGTAATAATTGTTTGGATACACTATATTTTTAATATGCTAGTTGTGATAATTTCATGCCAAGTAAAAATGTCCATAGTCATATTTTATGTTCCTAAAGTAACAGAATGACTTTCAATCTAGAAAACAAAAGAAATGCTAATGTAGCATTTTTTTCAATTTTTCCACAAGGAGTCTCAAAGCAATTTACAATTGCCTTCCCTTCCTCTCCCCACAACAGTCACCTTGTGAGGTAGGTGGGACTGAGAGAGCTCTGAGAGAACTGTGAGTGACCCAAGGTCACCCAGCAGGCTTCATGTGAAGGAGTGGAGAATCAAACTCGGTTCTCCAGATTAGAGTCCACCACTCCTAACCACTATACCACATCGGCTCTAAAGAAAAACCAACAACCAGTTCAACTCTAAACAGAACCATACCCTTCTAAGTACATTGATTTCAGCGGACTTGTAACTCTGCTTAGGATCAGTGTTCCCTCTAAGTTGAGTTGGTGTGAGCTAGCTCACAGTTTTTT
>NW_015174278.1:1593103-1630728 GCF_001447785.1 Gekko japonicus
TATTTTAAGAAAAAGGTGTTCAAATATTTTCCAAATCATTTCTAAATATATATATATGTATGGTATCAGATTGATCTAATTTCTGTGCACTGAGGACAAGCAAGTCCTAGGTTACAAACTGAACTCTCCAGTGCAAGAGCAAGATGCATTTCTTCCTTTAGGAGGTGCTATTGTCAGAAGAAAATAAAAAGGTTTCAGTTTTGTTTTTGCATGTGGGTGGGTATTCTGTTTGTAATAATTGTTTAATATGCTAGTTGTGATAATTTCATGCCAAGTAAAAATGTCCATAGTCATATTTTATGTTCCTAAAGTAACATAATGACTTTCAATCTAGAAAAGACAAAAGAAATGCTAGTGTAGCATTTTTTTCAATTTTTCCGAAAATTTCCGTTTCCCCTTCCAAAAAAACCCAGGGTTTTTCCCGAGCTTCAAAATGTCCAAAAATTAAAAGACGGTGAAATCCTGATGCAAAACACCTCTTTGGAACTGTAAAATACTTAAACTGTTGGTGGACAGTGTAAGCAGTCATTCTTAAAATATGTGTGTCCAGATGGTTTATTTAATGGATGACCCAAGACAGCCAAAAGTTGCTGCTGCAGCCCTTACCTTGTAACTGCATTTCAGGCCACTTTCTGAAAGATATGGACATACTCTCCTCAAGACGTGTGCGTGCACACACAAAAGATTCAGCTATACTGGACCCCTCCAAATTCTGGGTTCCTGGGAAAAAAGATCCGAATTCCTATACCGAATTTGGGTTTTTTTCTGACTCCCCTTTTTTGTCCTTTATTATAGCTTGTGAGAACATTATAGTCAATGGGGAATCGTTCTGGAGTATTTTCAAAGATTGGACCAGGGGGTCCAATTCTATGGGCCCCCAAAGATGGTGCCCCCATCCTCCATTGTTTCAAATGGTGGAACAAAACAGCAAAAAAAAAAAAAAAAAGGACTGATGTCAAAACAGAGAGTCTCTTCAATAGAAACTGAATGTGGGGGGGGATTTTTCCAAGCCCTGCAGGAGTGGTGCATGTACAGAGTGCCCAGTAGAACCAGTGTCACTGTGGCAATGCCAGCTCAACAGTGGTGGTAGTGGTTGTTCAGTCGCACAGTCAAGTCCGACTCTTCGTGACCCCATACACCACATCACGTCAGGCCTTCCTGTCTTCCGCTGTCCTCTGGAGTTTGCTTAATTTCATGTTCAGCGCATTGATGACACTGTCTAACCATCTCATCCTTTGCCGTCCCCTTCTTCTTTGACCTTCAATCTTTCCCAGCATCAGGGTCTTCTCCAGTGAGTGCTCCCTTCTCATTTGGTGGCCAAAGTATTTGAGCTTCAGCTTCAGTATCTGGTCTTCCAAGGAACAGTCAGGGTTGATTTCTTTTAGGATTGACTTTTAGGATCTCCTTGCAATCCAAGGGACTCTCAAGAGCCTTCTACAGCACCATAATTCGAAAGCATTTATTCTTCGGCGCTCAGTCTTCCTTATTCAGACTTTTGTTGGTAGGGTGATGTCTCTACTTTTTATTATGCTGTTTAGGTTTGCCATCAGTTTCCTCCCAAGGAGCAAGCGTCTTTTAATTTCATGGCTGCATTCACCATCTGCAGTGATCTTGGATCCCAGGAATGTGAAGTCTGTCACTGCTTCCATGACTTCCCCTTCTATTTGCCAAGGACTGATGGGTCTGGATGCCATGAGCTTAGTTTTTTTTTGATGTTAAGTTTCAAGACAACTTTTGTGCTCTCCTCTTTGACCCTTAGCAAGAGGCTCTTTAGGTCCTCTTCACGTTAAGCCATTAGAGTGGTATCGTCTGCATATCTGAGGTTGTTGATGTTTTTCCCGGCAATCTGGCTTGTGATTAATCCAGGCCGGCATTTCGCATGATGTACTCTGCATATAAATTAAATAAGCAGGGTGACAATGTACATCCTTGTTGCACTCCTTTTCCTATGCTAAACCAATCAGTTGTTCCATATCCGGTTCTAACTGTTGCTTCTTGACTCTTATACAGGTTTCTCAGGAGACATGTAAGGTGGTCTGGGGCTCCCATCTCTTTAAGGACTTGCCACAGTTTGTTGTGATCCACACAATCAAAGGCTTTAGCGTAGTCAATGAAGCAGATGTTTTTCTGGTACTCCCTTCCTTTCTCCATAATCCACTAAATAATAAAGTGTTGGTGTTAAATGTGTATTAGATATTTTTAGTACTTGATGATTTCTTTCTGCTTTACCAACCCACTGTCTTTCCAGTGTAGCACTTGACCAGTTGAAAGGTAGAAAACAAATTCTGTAGTAAACAAAAGAAAATGTATTATTATGACAATCTCATGCAGTTAAATTGGGTAGTATTACCAACATATTGGATATTAAGTTAAACTTTATAACACTGAAAAATACTGAACTCTTTCTCTGTTTCTCTTTCCCCACACAAGAGGCTTCAGGGGCTTCCAACCCTTTTTATTTACTGCACGTTCAGTAAAGCCTTATATTTTTGCTATTTTACCTGGGGTTATCACCATATGTAATAGCAAAGTTCTGAACCCCTTGTGGAAACCCCCTAGGTATGAAGAAAAACATTAGTTTCTCTGACCTCTCAATTAGGCAGCCTTTCCAAAGGATAAGTCCAGTCTATGCATGCATCAGGAATACCTCGCAGGCCAGTGATGGTGGGTATCTATTGCAGTTGGTAAGGCAACCGAAGTGACACCTGAATTCTTGCTACTATTTTTCTGTGGATATTCAGCATCATGGGGATGAAAGTATGTGGAAGACATTCTTATGTGTTTCTCCTAGTATGAGAGACTGGGAAACTGTTTCCATCATACTGTTGCCTAGGAATGCCTGCAAAGCTAGAGCTTGTTGGGGAGTGTCCCCGATGCTTCTTCTGAAACAGAAAAGGCAGGGGTCATTTGGGGGGGGACGCGGGGGGACGCCATCCCCCCGGGTGAGGTGCGGGAGGGCGGGGCCTGGAGCTCCCTGCTGGTGCCCGCTGGAGGTCGCCGCCGGCTGTGGGGAGGACACACTTCCGGTGATGTCAGGGGGTGTGACATATGCTAATGAGTTATGCTAATGAGTCCCCTAGCTCTTTTTCTACGAAATGACCCCTGAGAAAAGGTGTTGCAGAACAGTTCTTACCTACATCTGGTAGAGATGGGAAACAGCCGTTACTGGGAGAACTAGAAAAGGGAGGAAGCATTGCCAGTGTTAGGCTAAGGTAGTAGAGAACTAAAGCAACTGGGGAAATATTGTTTTTCACTTGCTCCCCAGTAATTATGATTCATGCTTACCTTTAAGGGATATGTGAGAAACAAGCTGAAAAAATCCACATGTTGTGATGCATGCTTTTTAAAAAATTGCCATTAAGTCGCAGATAATTTATGGCAACCCGGTACGGTTTTTTAAGCAAGAGTCTTTGAGAGGTGGTTTGCCACTGCCTGCCTCTGTGTAGCAACCCTGATATTCCTTCATGGTCTCCCATCCAAATACTATCCAGGGCCGCCTGGCTTAGTCTCTGAGATTTGATGACATTAGGCTAGCCTGCGCTATCCAGGTCTTTTCACTATATCTAATCAGAACATGGCTGGACCCTGTCCCAATCATGAAAGTAGCAAATGTGGGCCCTGTCTCTGTCATGGTAGGAGCCTCTGTATGCCTTGAGGTACAAAGACCTATAAGGCTATTTGAGTAAAATATTCTGTGTTAGTTTATTGTAGCAAAATAGTCCAGAAACACTTGAAATACTTAACAGCATTTATTCCAACATGACTTTTTTCTGAGCCAGTGTTCACTACTTCAGATGCTATGGGAAGGTGAGTCCTGTCATTAATCATACAAATGTGACGATCTCTGTAAGGGAACAGATGTTGAGTATTGTACAGTATTTGTGGATCTATGGTTCAAGACTTATTAAGAGTAATCTTAATTAAGCATTTCCAACCCAATTACCTTTATTGGCATGTAACTTAATAAAGCCATTTATAAAACAGATAGTGATATTTTGGTGGCGGTCACATGTGTGAGCGAGGCTCTTCCCTTCAGAGGAATTTGACCAGCAGTTGCGCTGTCACACAGTCCTTCGAAGCTGTGGGGGCAGCCCACCACTGCGTGATCAGACACAACCGTGGGTGAGTCAGGTTGTGGTTTTTTTGCCGTTTGTTTCCGATTTGCTTAAACGGTAAATCGATATATCACACCCTACCTTTTCTCAAAGCCTCAAGACATCGTATTCCAAAACTGTTACTGAAGACAAGCAGATCTGATTTGGACAAGGAAAGTGCCCTTCCCAGTGAATGGGGAATAGGGAGAAAAGAAATCTGATAGGAGGAATCCTTTCCCTTTTTTCTGGTTAAATGTTATAGAATGGCCACCAAAACTTCAAGCCCCAGTCTAACTAGTTCCCTTGTCAAGTGCCTGTTTGTTCATGTAATATATTCGAGAAGTCAAACCACTGTATATATAACTGAGTTACTACAGGCATCTAGGTTTGATGTCTGACAGATCCAAATGATATAAACAAAAATATTCATTTGTGGTCAGGAGGGTTTTTTAAGCTGCTGCAGAGTTTTTAATAATATTGAACCTGGCTTTGGAAACAAGTTAGTTGTTACTGTATCTGTCATTAATAATTTGTCAGAGGGTATTGAAGGCTATTAAAGATGTGATAGATTAAACTAAAAACCATTTTTAATTTGCCCTCCCCCCAATTTATATAAAAGATGTAAGACATTTGCAGTTATTTCTGCTCCATGCTGTGTCTTTACAAAGTGACTGCAGTTAGTGCGCAGAGGTACGTGGTACAGACCCTACTATACAAATTATGGGCTATGTCATTTACACCATAGAACAAATATCTCCAGCTACACTAGAAGATGATACATTTTGCTAATATTTGTATGTATGTTTATCAACAACCTGATAGATAATATGTGAGCCTTATGTTACCTGTTTAATAATTCCCAAAGTCTTTCTACTACTGGTGGTGTCTTATGAACTATTCGGAAGCTACAGTTGATACAGAATGCTGTGGCCACAATATTGACTGGAGTGGGTCATAGGGACTGTATCATTCATGTTTTCTTCCATCTACATTTGCTCCCAATTTGCTTCTCAATTTTATTTTTAATATTGTTCTCTGAGTTTTCCTGGGACACAAACTAGGCTGATAGGTCTGTAGTTTCACACCAGCCCTTATTCCTTAAAAAAAACCCAACTTTAAAACAATAGTATCTTCCATTATATTCTGTTGCTGCAGAATACTCTTGAAGCAATTTTGGAAGTTTTCGGTTAAGTATTAGAACACAAAGCTCTTGCTTTTATATACTTTTTGGCAATAAGTGTCAAGGCGCTCTGTGGCCTTTGTGGGTAGTCCCCCTGTTGCCTTGGTGCTGCTGCAATTCTTCCTTCTTCTGGCCTGCGGGAGGGGTGGGGCGGCCCATTTGGAGAGTCCCCGGATGTTGGGGGAGGCTCAGGAGGATGGGGGTCCAAAAGAGGCAGGAAAAGGGGGCCTCAGCCCAGGGGTCCTTTGGGGAGGTTACTTCACCTCACTGCCCCATGGGATCCGTCTCAGCGCTCTCTTTTGTTCTCTTTTATTCCGCTCTCATGGATCCCTCTTCATCAGCCCTCTCCTGCTCCCTTTTATAGCCCACTTCACTCCTGAGCCACCTCCACCTGTTAGCTCCACCTCCCTTCAAAGGGAAAGACATGGCTCCACCTTTGACCATCTCTGTTCTTCCTTGCATGCCCATCGGGCGCGCCACCGGACCTGCATCAGGGTTCCTTGATGCTTCTCATCCCACCCATCTGACAGCTGTGGCTCTCCACTGCCCAGGCCCGCCGCAGCTAAAGCCCTGCCCAACCCCCATGGCTTCTGGTGTTCCTGGGTGCAGGGCCACCCTCGGCCTCCATTGTTGCAGCACCCCGGCCCGGGTGCTCCTCCCCGGTGCTGTGGGCCTGGGCCCCCTCCCTCGTCGGGCATATCTTCTGCCATTGCCTTGCTGCTGTTGCCACTGATCCTCCTGGCGCTGCTGCAGCCCTTGGTGAGTGACAGGTGGAGAGAGCTTTCTGGCACGGGGCACTTGTGCTCACGGGCCTCCATCTCTCGTATGTCCCATTGGGAGTCCTGGAGAGGACCAGGGCACAAAGACAATATATACTTCTGTAATATGTGAACATGGGTGACCAAGAGAGTTCTACACAGAATTTTTTCCCAGAATCTACACTTCAAGTCGAGCTTGTGGGGAAGGACACCAGGGAAAAGAGTTGCCTAGCAGTGCAACCCTAAGCAGACTTACATCCTAAGCAATGTTCCCTCTAAGCTGTGGAGTCTTGTGAGCAAAAAATCTACTTTGTGAGCTACCGGCATTAAAGTTGTGAGCAAGCGACTTGGCTACTGCATGAATCAGTTTGCTCTGGAGCCCTCCTTCATGGGCTAAGACCAAAATGTCTGAGCCGGAGGCTAAAAAACTGTGAGCTAGCTCACACCAACTCAACTTAGAGGGAACACTGATCCTAAGCAGAGTTACAAGTCTGCTGAAATCAATGTACTTAGAAGGGTATGGTTCTGTTTAGAGTTGAACTGGTTGTTGGTTTTTCTTTAGAGCCAATGTGGTATAGTGGTTAGGAGTGGTGGACTCTAATCTGGAGAACCGAGTTTGATTCCCCACTCCTTCACATGAAGCCTGCTGGGTGACCTTGGGTCACTCACAGTTCTCTCAGAGCTCTCTCAGTCCCACCTACCTCACAAGGTGACTGTTGTGGGGAGAGGAAGGGAAGGCAATTGTAAATTGCTTTGAGACTCCTTGGGGTAGAGAAAAGCAGGGTATAAAAAACAACCGCTGTCAGCTATTAGCCACAAGGTATAGATAGGGACTCTGGGGCAAGTGATGCTCTGTCTTCTTGGTGCTTGGGGGGGGGGTCAACAGTGGGAGGGCTTCTAATGTCCTGGCCCCACTGGTGGACCTCCTGATGGCACTGGTATTTCTGTCCACTGTGTGATACAGAGTGTTGGGCTGGATGGGCCTTTGGCCTGATCCAACATTGGCGTCTCTTATGTTCTTATGTTCTTTGTCATCTTCTTCATCTTCTTGCCTTTACAGAACTCAATTTCTAGATGGATAAAGACAGAGTTCAGCAAATCTAGAAATGCATATTTTTGCATGTCGGATCACTAATTTAGTTGTAGTAATTAAGTATGAGGCAATTGTGTCGTCAATGTGTCCATTGTGTGACACATTGCTGCTGAAGTTATTGTTGAATCACAAAATAACAATTTCAGCTGTTGTTTTTTCAGCATGGGAAAAGGGTGTAGAAAACCTCAACTACCAAAGTCTTGTTTCTTATGTCAGTATAATGCTTTACCTGCATAGTTTCAGGAAACTTTAAGCAATTCTTATTATAAAACAATACAGGCAGATCAAACTGTTTTGTTCCGGGGGGGGGGGGGGGGAGAAAAGTGCTAAAAAGCATTGTGTGGCATGTTGATTTTGACATATAAGCTGCAGTCACACACACTGAATAATCCACTTTTAGTGCACTTTCCAACTGGATTTTACTGTGTGAACTGGAAAAATCCAGTTGGAAAGTGGATTGAAAGTGAATTATTTAGTGTGTGTGACCGCAGCCTTAGACCACAAGATCTCACATTCTGCAGTGACATCTAGATTCCTTAGAACTCCAGCAAACAGCTATTTAGTTACTTAGGAAAATATATCCATAGCCCAGAATGCATTGTTATTCTCTTGAGAGATGTTTTTGTCAAGCATATTTGGCATGCCATTCTTTTTTATTTATTTTTTTCCATTTTAGGAATAGCAGTTGTCTGCTAGTCAGAAAAAAAATCTAAAGGAAATGAATTAGTTTTTTAACACTGTTTGTTTGTTTATTTTAAAAAGAATATGGTTCCTCTACTGCAATATGACTCACATGTTTAAAAATACAAGAAAATCATAAAAACAACAATAATAAAATAATCAACATTATAATAAGTTATGAATACAAGCCAAGATGCAGCAGGGGCATATTTAATGATGCATCTTCATTGGATAAAGTCTCATGTAAATAGCTGAATAATGTTATTTATCTGTTTATTATTTACAAGATTTTTATTTCACCTTTCTGCTTCTATAGGGCCACCAAGGCAACTAACAAATTAAAACATACAAATTAAAATAACTTAAAAGCAATTAAAACCAACACAAAATTACATCATTAAAGCAAGTTAAAGCCAAAGCTTAAAATAAGCACAAAAGATAAAAACGACTGTTAAAACTTTGGGGAGGAAGGCGGGATCACTGAATGAATGCTAAGTGAAACAAGAGACCTTTTTCTGCCCTGGAAAGCCACTGACAATCAGAGTACATAGTACTGAGTTAGGTGTATCACCGTCCTGTAAAGTGCGCTGCTATTCTTCCATTTTCAAGGTTAACCCCAACAAGATGGAAGAACAGAAAGTCTGACCTAGAATTTAAGATGTCACCTGTTCTGGATGGGGTTGCACTCCTCTTGAATAAGCAGGTCTGTAGTCTGGGGGTGCTCTTGGACCCAGTCCTACTGCTGGTTAAGCAGGTGGCAGTCGTGGCCTGGAGTGCCTTTTGCCAACTTCGACTGGTTAGCCAGCTGTGGCCTTTTCTGTGTCTGACCACTGTGGTACATGCCCTAGTTACATCTAGATAAGTGCAATATGTTCTCTGTGAGGCTGCCTTGAATAGTGTTCAGAAACTAGCACGTTGACTGGAATGGGTTGTAGGGATCACATCACTCCAATCTTGTTCCATCAACGCTGGCTCCGACTTTGTTTGGGTTTTTTTTTTTTTTAACAATTCAAGGTACTGGTGCTAACATTTAAAGCCCTGTATGATTTGAGACCAACATTCCCGAATGACCACCTAGTCCCTTATAAACCTACCTGACCACTGCGGTCAACTTCAGAGGGCCTGCTTCAGGTGCCCCACCTTCTGAGATTAGGCAGATAGTAACCCAGGAGAGGGCCTTCTCAGTAATGGCACCAAAACTCTGGAATTCTGTATCCAGGGAGATTTACCTGTACCCTTCTATTACTGTCTTCTGCCAGTGGGTGAAGATTCTCTCTCCCCCCCCCCCCAATACCTTTTAATTCCAGATGGCATGAACTGAACCTGAAATCACTTTCATGTAAAGCAGGTGTTCTACCACTGAACAATAGCTGTTGAGTCAATGGTTCACACTTATTGTATTATTTCTAGTATACAACTTCACTGTCCCTTGTATTTTATACTATAACATTCTTTATCTTCAAAATTAAGACTGCCACAATGTTAATTCTTCATCAGTTCCTCAGCTGAATTCATGAATGAACTGAATTGGTAGAAACTAGCAGTTTTAAGAAATCTTGGCCCCTGTCACACGGGCAGGAAACTGCAGAGGAGAAGTGTGGCTGTTTGCTCCGGGGCAAACTAACATGCAGTAAAGCGATCAGACCTACTGTGGAGGTTCTGTGGAGGTACTGTGGAGGTTCCATGGCAAGGGAGAGGTGCCGATCACAACACACGCCTGCGCGCAAGGAAGAAGCGCGCGGCGCGGCGAACTGGTTTTCTTTTTTTGTGTACACTACGAATGCGCATGCTCCGTTGGGTGCGTGTGCACATCCACGGAGACGTGGCGGGAAAAAAACCCTTTTCCGCAAGGGGACATGGGCGGGCGCCGGATACCACCGGAAACGCGATCAGACGCCCGCCCTTGCCCCGCAGTTTCTGGAAACTAGTACCTCCAAGGTACTAGTTTTTTGCTGCGCTTTTTCGGCAGGAAGCCTCAGTTGTGCCACGGAAGCGCTACGCTTCCCAGATGTGCTGGTGAGATCGCGACCGGAAACTCCGCTTGTCTTCCGTATCTCTTGCGTGGCTAATGTTGCGTGTGACCGTAGCCCTTATTTGGATCTCTCACTCTCTTCAACCTCCTCTTCTCCTTCAGCATATGGGGCAGACAGACATACAAAGCACATGAGTGACCCCCAGATTGGAACAGAAAGGACATTAGCTGATGAGATGTTGGCCTTGTGTGTATGTGCGTGTGTGTGCAAAATATGATGCTTGATATTTGCAATGTGGATTTGTTGGGGGGGACGACTTTGCAAAATCTTGCAGTTCACTGCAAATTTGTATTTTACATTTTCCTGATGTTTTACATGCGTGTTGTATGTGAAATTTATTTCTCAATGAATACACGTGTTGCTAGCCCATGCAAAGGAATGTGCAAAAGGTTGTCAGGGAGTGAAATGCATGTTTGAAATCATGGAAGAGCTCTTGGAGTTTTTATTTAGAATTTACTGGTTAATCAGTAAGAAATTTTCACAGAATGGTGACTTCACTGTTACCTAATATCATATGCAACTCTGATGTACCAGGTCTGTGCTAGACAACGGCTCCAAGCAGCACCTCCTCCCAGTACACCTTTTCAAGCCATGTTTATTTCTGAGCGAAATATACAAAAAGGGACCGTGATAAAACTTAGTTTCATGTGACTGTACTGTGTGTTGAGACCAAATTCTGCTCTAGAAGCAAAATTTTGTTATTTCAAAATGATTTTAATGTCTTCAGTGAAACCCCAAGTACACTGCAATAGGGAAACAGCCAGGAGACAAGACTGGGCAGAATATAAATTAGGAAATTATCCTTCTACATTTCTTTTGTTCTGTTTTGTTCAAGTGTTAGCAATTCCAAAGCAAGAAAAATTTTGCTTGGTTCTGTAGTAGCCACCCTCTGCTGCCTTAGGGATGCCAGCCTTTAGATGGGACTCGGGGACCCCCTGCAATTACAGCTCATCTCCAGACTACAGACATCAGTTCCCCTGGAGAAAATGGCTGCTTTGGAGGGTGGACTCTGTGGCATTGTACTCCACTGAGGACCCCAGGCTCCACTCCTGAATCTCCAGGAGTTACTCAACATGAATTCGGCAACCCTACCCCCCCCATCCCCACCAGTGTCCAGGGGGACCTGGCAACCCTACATGATATAAGAAGTTGAGCAGGGATATCTAGAGCCTTTTAAAAAAGGACTCCACTCTTGAATTTTAAAAAGCAAATATATATGAAAACACATCGAAATAAATGTGTGATGTTAAGGGCATTTACAAAAAGCTATGAGATCCATAACAATGAAAAAAAGGTTCTTAATATATAAATTGTGATGATGTTTGTACTGAATACATTACATTCTATCTGTTGTACTAGCAGAAAGTTTGCTGGCAGAAAAGGGCTAAGGATGCTGCATGGCTTTTTGTTCACTAGGGTTCCCTGCTTCCAGCGTGCAGGTACAAGGGTCTGCAGTGAAAGGAAAACCCATACAAAAAAAGAACTGCAAGCAGCAGAAGATCAGCATAATACATCATAGTAATAATTGCTCTATATTAGATGTAGCTAATGACTTTTATTCTTGTCAATATTAAAGATCTTGTTTTCTTAAAACAAAAGACAATGATGGAAATCTCTGTATATTAGAATTTTTGGTAGTATTGGGTGGGAACCAAACACTCTTCCCCCAGGATGTTTGCAAGTGGGAAGAACTTAAACATTCACAGGAGGGAGGGGTGGCTTCCTTCTTGCAGTTTCCCTTCAATCTTTATTGAGTGTGGCTGCAAAGGAGACTTGGGAACAGGCTTTTCAGGGACTCTGGTGGCTTCCATTTGAAGGGGGAGGTTAAAAGTCCTAATATGCAAGCCGAGCAGCTATTTGTGCCAATTTGAATCCCAGAAAATATCAATAACGTCATATTTTCTGTAACAATCTAGGTGCCATCCAGCCAACTGGATCCACTGTAAACTACTTCTGATTTCTGTGTGACACAACTAAGCCCATGCGTATTGAAAACAATGCCCTTTAAAGCCCAATTCTACGCATGTTTATTCCAAAAAAGGCCAGACCTATAGCAGTGAGGGGATGTAAGGAAATTCCCCTACCCAAAGTCACATCCTACCAATAAAGTGCCAGGATTCATTTTTTTTTAAAGTAGAACCCCTTTTCATTGTGGGGATATAAAAGAAAGTGTGACCAAATGTATCCCCATCATTACCACCTCTAGGCCCTTTGATTCTTCCTTGTTTATTTCTGCCCTCTTTAATGTCCACAGTGATAAGTGAGAATGTTGGGCAGAAAACTGGAGAATTGCCTCATCTCTTTGCAATAGGGTATTTGCTACAGGAGTAAGGCAAACTATTGGAGTTTGACCTACTTACTTCCATTCCCTAGTTCGATTCATACCTAGTTTTATTCATTCTGATATCTCTTTTTGATAATTGCATATGTTGTTATTTGCAGGTATAAAAGAATACATGCCTCTGAGCATGTGCAAAATGCTAAAGCAATGAACAACCACTGTCAAGCTCCTGTCCTACTCTGCTCCCCAAGTCTGGACTGGAGGCAACATGCTTATACAGAATTGAACTCCAGTACCTTTTACAACAGAAAAAGAAGTACTTTACTACAAAAAGTCAAAAAGCTAAGGAACATAATATCTAGTAGGTTTGCCAGCCCCCAGGTCTGTGCAGGGGATCCCCAATTTCAGCGGCTTCTCCCCAACATGGGCCAGTGGGGGAAACCCTGCCCCTAAACAGGGATGTTACATCCCCAACATGATGACATCACTTGGAAGTGACATCATCATGTTGGGGACATTGTGCGGAGACACTATGGTATTTTGGCAAACTCTATGGTTTGAGAGTGAAAAAAATCCACAGAGTTTCACCCAAATACCAGAGCGTCCCCCACACAACGCCCCTGACGCTGTGATGTCACATCGCCCAGAATGCCCCCCAGATCTCCCCGCTGGAGCAATGAGGGGGCCTGGCAACCCTAATATCTTGCAAAATAAGGAAGGATCAAAATAAATCTATGACAAGAATATTTAATTCTCTGAATGCCGAGACCAAGCTCTCTGCACATATGCAGAGTGGTTTTCCCTCACTGCTCAGTAACGACACACATCAATCTTACCAGTATTAGGGGTTGATTTCTAGGTTGGAGGAAGTTATATGCAGGCAGGTGTAACTTAGAAATCTCCCATTTTAGTAATGAAGGCACTGATTAACCTACCCACAGCTTTCTAAACACGGCTTTGAATTCTACCCACAATCTTATGCTGTGCAATATCTCTTCAGAGAATAATGCAAGTACACTAATTAAATCAGCAATGGACTCATAGTATGATCATAAGCAAATTACTTTTCCCTGGATAGCGGAAGATATGCCATATTGCAAGATGTATGGCTTCTTCTTGGCTTCTACACATGCTTACTTGTAGTACGTGTAAACTGTGTTTTGTATGTAGCATATAATTAATTTTCATATTTTTTTAATGTTTAGTCTTGATAAATCACCCAATTTATCACCAGGCCGAAATTCTTGAAATGATCTTTATGTTTCATCTTTATAGTGGAAGTTTCCTCTCTATTAAGAGGTTCAGCAACTGCAAAACATATCTTTACTTGTAACTGTTAGAGATATATTCTCATATTTATTCATGTGCATGTCTTGCATACATATGCAGTACTGCAATACACAGCATGAATGTGATAATTAAACGGTGGGTGATTTACTAATAACGTAAAGCTATCATCAGTTTGTTGACATTAATACTGTAACAAAATAAAATTTATACAGTGCAAGTTAATACATTACAACACTTCCAAATATCCTACAAAGTGTAATTTTATGCTATTTTAACTTGAATTCACCAACGTCTCTCAAGGATTCCTACCAGCGAAATGCTTTGTAGATAACTCAAAGAAATATCTCTGAATACTGGCTCCCTAATGGTCTGGTTAATAGACAATTTTGGGAATACTAAGAAATAAAGAAGACAGGTACAGAACTGCCTTTTAAGATTTTGATGATGTATACTGCATATTTGCTTAAAGTATGATGCCAGTTTAAATGAACCTAAACCTGATTTTTTAGTAGCAGTTTCTGAACACTGAAACTCAAATAATTGGCTTAATTTGTGTCCCCTCCTCTATAAATGCTGATGTACATATTTGAACTTATTCCAGTGTGGATAACAAAAAGTAGGAAACTATTCCTTTCTACAGACCCCAGATCTACACAGTGAAGTACACCTTCTCCTACTAACATAGCCTTTAAACACTTTGTTTAGACAGCTAATATACGCTGAAAACTATGATTAACTGTAATTCTGAGAATTGTCAGGATTAGAATTTGTAAAGAAAATTCAAGTCTACTACTTGGCCTTTAATGATATGTTTATCTTCACTTCACTGCTCTTAACCCCAAAGCCTACACTTTTGGGTAATGTATTTGCCAACTGAATCATTGTTTCACATCAAAAATTGTGCTTAATATAACTTCAATTTGTTATCTCACACACAATTTATATTTCTGATTCAATGGGATATTTTACTTTGCTTATATTCTTTTGAACTTTGAAATGAAATGAACAGTAATGTGGTGCAAACACGCTGCTATGTAACTTCATAGCTTCACTTGTTTTGTCTAGCAGACTGTAGTTCAGATGGGTCTCATTTGCAAGTTGACCATTAATGCTGACCTGGCTTATCTTTAGCAAAGAAGGTACCTAACAATAAATTATAGACAAGCATAGCAAAAGTAATGTTGTTTGTACATAAGAAGTCATCTCTTCCTATATAACTTCATCCAGCAGTCCTATATCTAGTACTGTATTGTCTTGCACTAGCTGTTGTTTTAATGGTAGCTGTGAATAAATCTGCACGGATTGAGATAAAGTTAAATTGAACTGATATAAAAAAAACAGATTGTAGAGAGAATCAGATCTTCATAGCATTTTAACATATTTTATTAATTACTTATATGGGAAATGCGGTTTTGTTGTTCTATACAGATAACCATTTTTCTGCACAAACTCAGATCATAATTCAAAGACTTTTCCATATATGAGCGAATTCTTAACAATTGTCAGCCGCTTTCAAAAATATCTTGGCTCTTCATGGCATACAACTACATGGCATAAACCGAGGATTGGTGGGACCTTGTACAGTGGCCCCAGGGTATGATGATACACATTCCCATCTAAAGCGATAGGCTGATGGGAAATCACACCTTGATCTACAATGTGCAAGATTAATGAGAGTTTTGGAGATACATTGGACATCATGGGATGTGTCCCCAGGGGACAGCTATCCTGTCTATGCATTAGCTTGTATGCTTGTATGCAATAACATTGAGCCTTACACTGCATGCAAAACAATTTTCTGGATTGGTTCTCATTTCCCATAGGCATCTTCCTCTGCACAGTTGCATATACACGAACCCTGTTTCTTGGGCACATTCCTAGTGCACGCATAAAGAGATGATTGGTTTGGAGCACACTTTTGTAAGCAGTGTAGAAAATGTACTCTAAATGTTTGTGAAACGTTTGGGCAAATTGTGCAGTCACATTTTCATCACTTCCTGAACACAGTTTTCCTCAAAAGCTTATTTTTAGTCATGTCATAAATGATTACAGGAATCCATTTTATTGGGAAATAAATTTAAAATAGTTTCTAATTGGCATCAGAGTTGAAAGTTCAGTACAAAGGTGAGATCTAAGCTTTCTAATTAGATTGAATAGACCTAAAGAACTATTTTGATAATTATACAGAATATATAGCAAACTTACATTTTAATAAAATAATGCTCATATTGCAAGGAAGAGTTCCACTGGGATCTTCAGCTTAAAGAAAGTGCATGCCAATCTAGATTGATTTTCTTGTTTGTCTAAAACTTTAGCTTTATCCACAATTTATCATCTGTTTATGCTTACTTTATTACCTTAATAAAGCTTTCATCAGTTTTCTGCTTGACAATGAGTGTCTTGTTTCAGATAATCTGAATTTATTTTTGACTCAAGTATAATTTTCACTCACATAAAATTGTATTATGAACTTATTTCTTCCCCCTCCCAAGTTGTTTGATGCGTCTGAAATGGAAGGATGAAGTAGAAGTCGCCACTTAAGCAGTGAAGGGTTATTCTTTGTAAATAATAGATCAAGAGCACCGGAGCTATATCTAATGGAGCCGTATGCAGCCTCCATTTCAAGGACAGTGCGTGGTTGAAAAAACATAACAGCAGTTCATCCTATCTGTAACCTGTGGTCAGTTCTTTGCCACTGTCAGTCAGATAGCATAATCAACTAGGTTATTGTTTTTAGTACCATTAAAAACCACCACACAAATAATTGGGGAAAGGATGAACTTTTAAAAACAATACATCTTTCTGTGAAGGAAACAAGCAACCTTTGTGAAGGGAACAAAATCAGTCTTTTTTTTTTTTACTAATGAGAGTGATTGGATTTGTCCATCTTGGCATTTTTAATTTAATAAACAGGTCCAATGCAAGAATAATTCTCTGACAATTAAAATAGCATTTTGAATCATTCTACTTTCTCCAGTAACAAGGAATTTTTTTAGTTCATGTACTTGCCTAAGCTCCACCCAACAGATTGCTCTGAAAGTGTATACAAGGCCTGATTTTGAAGGTGTTTTTTTAAATTTAAATAAACACTGTTTCTAGGAAATGCTGGATTGTTTTAATTGTTAAGGCGCAACCCACTGGGAAAGTTCTTCTACACAAGTTCTACTGAAATCAATGGGAATACCACAAGAGCATGCACATTTGAAGGTACGTGTTCTTGTTTAGCTTCCATTCATTTCAGTGGAGTTTGTGCAAAAAACCCCAACAACTTCCCAGTGGATTTTCTTTCTAGATTCCAAATGTTTCTTTTGATTCAAACAGAAGGGGGGGGGGGAGAGAGAGAGAGAGAGAGAGAGAGAGAGCTGTAGTCACTCAATAGAACCAATAGGATCAATATGAAAAGCAAAAGGAGAATGATAGTTATACTTTTTTCTTCACATACTTCTTAATTCTTTCAACTAATTTTTGTACTTTGTTGAAGAGTAGCGATGAAGTCATATAGTTAAGACTGATTTCTTTGTTCAGCTTCTGTTATATTTCTTAAATTATTGTAAGAAAGTCACGTACAGTAATTGAAGCATATTCTTCCTTTGGTTTGATTCACTTTCAAATTACAAGGCATAGTCATCTGCAGATAATCTATAATCAGTGCTAATGAAATTGCTTTATGAAAACTTTATTTATTTGTCTGATTTATTCAAATGCTATTATTCTTTCAAAAAGTATATTGGCAGCCACATGTATCTCAAAATTTTATGAAGCTATAGTAATGACTCTTTTCAAACTTTATCTCCTTTGTAGCAGTCTTATATTCCCCAAAAGGCAAGGTAGGGATCTGAGGCTCAGTGAAATATGCAGAGGAATTCCTAGTTTCTGTGTGTACACAACCAAAATTTTACAAGCTCTCTCATCAGGATCTTTTTCTTACCCAGCAAGGTTTTGCTTGGTAAAGACAAAAAATAATAATCACAATTAGCTATATTTGAAAGAAATCCTGTGATACGTCATCATGCCGGTTCTGGGCATTCTATTTGGGAATTTGTTAGTGCCGGGAAAAATGTCGGGTTGACAGCTAATAGATATCTCGACCATCAATTCTTAAGACATTTTTGTCTTTTGTGACATTGAGAAAAAGACAAGGAAGGGAATGGAAGCAACTAAAAAATGTCAAAAGATCAAAAAATCAATGGGCTGAAGGAATGTGATCTGTTTATCAGGGTGTAGCTGTTCTTTCTGTTTGCATTAAGTCCGAGTGAGTGTCTTTGGTAGCCACTGAAGCTGCTTTCATTCACTCCCTAGGAGATGTAATACAAGCATGAAAGTTACAATGTCACAAAGCAGACACATTGGCAAAAAAAATTGTTGTTAAATCGGGGGCTTGGCATTACATTTTTTCCAGTTAAGACTACTATCTTCCTAACAAATGTATCGCTGAGTATTCCAAATGGACCATTTTGTGTATAGGTGTTTAAGGTGAAGTGAAGTTCTTGTTTTTGAAAACATCAATAAAATGAAATGGGTTAATAGTTCACTTAGTGGAAGTTCAAGGAGATGATTGAAGACGTGTGCTTTCAGGCTTTGACAGATAGTGTAAAGTCTTTGAGTGGACTTCTCACTTTGCTTTAATGGAAGAGGAGTTGGTTTTACTTTATATGAGACAGGAAAAATGCAAATGTAGGGCTTTTTTCCTGAGTGTTTTAGCGGTTACTACTGTTTTAAAGACTAGCTAGACTGAGGCTGTCTTGCTCATGATTCCTTCATTTCTCTAGATGTCGGTGTGTGTCCTTTCCCATCTCTTCAGTGCTATGCCAGTTTATAAGGATTGCTGAGTAGACAAGTCACTAGTCCAATCTGGTGGACAAATTTCTCATCCCTTATAGTTTTTGTGCGATAGGAAGTATGGCAGGAGCTGCATATTTTATAAACTTTCTATTAAAGTTATGGCATGTTATCATAAAAATGAATTGCGATACTTTGTATTACACTCTGGGATTGAGAGATAGACATAGGATTAAAAAAACAATTTCTAGGCATTTCTAGATGATAAATTTAATTTTCTTTGCTATTTGGAGGTCTTCTTTGAAAATGCAATTGTAATGAACGCATTCAGAACTGGAGAATAGATTTACCCTTGGCTTCAAATAGTTGACGTTATCAGGCTCTGTCATTCGTTCCTTCCTATTTTCGGGCTGCTAATTGATGTTTTTGATGTCAGCAAGAAAATTGAAGAAAATGTCATGTGTGAACCAGTGCGGAAGTTAATAAGATTGACTTCGTTGACAGAATTTACAATGAGCGCAGAGACCGCATAATGGGACCGCTGCGAATTCGTGTGCTCTCTTTGGAGTCAAAATTGACACCTCACGCTAGGCCAGCGGTCGATAGGAAGGATGGAACATTTGGGAAGGTTCTTAATCTCATTTTTTCCCCTCTTCTTTCTCCCCCTCTTTTTACCTCTTGGTCTGTAGAGCTTATTTAGTTGCACAAGCAGCTGTTTATCCAGAGGGCTACTACTTTGGCCCAGGCCAAAGTCTTAGCTCAATCTTCTAGCGCCCCCAACAATGCACATTTTTTCTGCTGTTTTGAGTTTGAAAGCAAATGAGTCCTGAAAAGGTTAGATTAAGATGTGTTTTAAGGAATGATATACTGATATCACGTAGGGTCATTGCATATGCTTGGACTATGTGCAATAAAGCTGAAGCGTAAATCTCTCCCACATAAAGGAGGGAAGCAGTATGGCATCCACAAAATGCCCAAAGAAAACAGTAGACTCCATCTACACATTATTCCCATTCTAGACTTTAAACCACAATCTCCTCTGAACTTGCTGTTTCACCAAAGTTTTCCTTGAACCTAAACCAAATCCCAAATTTACACACAATACCAATGACTTTGCTATAATAGTTTAATTTTCCAGTAATATGACAAAGTTTATTGGATTTTGTGTATATAATTATGGAATGGATTAACTGAGTTTGGTTCAGTGCTTCTGATTATTTTCTGGCCTTTAGGGAAATTCGCTAAACCCCTAATATGTCCACTACCCCCAAGCGGTCTTTTTTGAAGGCACTGCACAAAATGCGGTCCCTACTTGTGGTTGGCCTCCAAGGATCTTCACTGAGAGACATTATTCTTGGAATATCCAATTAATTCCATGGGCAGTGATCAGTTAGCGCTTCTGCCTTTCTCGCCATTTGAAATGCTAACACAATGAATATTTTCTCATTGGTCTGCGTCCCTCGGCTAAGCTGTTGCCGCGGGCTGAGAATTTCATCGACTGATGAGACCAGAGGCTGCACCGATAAAAGGTTACAGTACGTGATTTGCATGCCAATTGGGGGTTGCTTACATGAACTTGAAAGTTCTTTAACTTTTATTTGACTTTTTTCTACTGTACATGATGATTTGTTTTGGTAACATAAAGTGGCAGATACTGCACAGTATTACTATTTCTTTTGTTTTAGAGTTTTTTCAAATAAACAGGTAGCAATGTCTACTATTTTGCTCAAATGGATCCTATGTCTGGTCAACGTTGAAGTTCTCATGAATAAAAATTCAGGGTTTGTTTAAAATGAAAAAAGAAATGACAAATATTTGTAACTTAGGTTAACGTGTTTCTGTTCTACCATAACACAATGTTAGTTTCTGTTCAGCCGAACTATAATTACTGGAGCAGAGTTCTGTATATAATATGTAGGTCACTAAAATATTTGGCCTTACCTTGCATTCTAAGGAAGAAATATTCGTATGCCCCAGATAACAAGAGTGCAAACCATAGGTCAACACATTTCTCTAGAATGGTTAAGGGTAACATGGCTCTCAATTTGTTGGTAAATTTGAGGGGGGGGGGTCCTTGAAATTTTTTATTCAGTTTCTTCCATTAAGCAGTAAAATAATATTTGCCTTTCACATATGAAGGAGTAACCAGATTCTTTAAAAATCAAAACTATTTTGTCAGTGGAAGATTTCTGCACATACAGCAAAGCAACCTCAGAGTTCATAGTAGATTCTTAAAACAATTGTGGCATCCAAACTGAAACAATACAAGTACTCTGCATTTTGTCAAATAAACAATAAGGGTGAAAGAAGATGCCATCCTTTGCATTGTCTTCAGACATGTGTTATAAGGTATTGATAAATATGATTCATTTAGAGATAGAATAGAAATTGTTTTAGATCTGGGAAGATGTGTGAGAGTGTAGATAACACTTATTCTTCTATCATGTTTTTTAAAAGGAGGTGGAAGAGTGAGAGAGAGAGCAGAAGAGAATTCCAGCCTTCCTGTAACTGTAATTTTGGAGGCTGGGTATTACGATTGGAGACGTGACAAGCTGAATAAAAATCAGGAGACCCTTTCCAAAATTGCTAGCAAAAGGGTCTAGTAAAGCTAGGTATGAAAGGCTCCCCCTTCCTTTCCCTAGCTGTCTATGAGCAGTAAAGCAGGTGGCTCCCCGTGGCTGACTTTTCATGACAACATGCCATTAGAAATTGTGGTCCTGTTGATCAATCCACTCGACATGACAGCTTTGCCGCAAGGCCTGGCTCTTTGAGCACCAGCGCTGTGGCTTTTCCCTCCTTTTTTCCTGCACTAATTGGTGAAAGTTTTTACTGTGCTTGTGGCATAGGAAATTCTTTTGAACATTGTCACAATCAAGTGTTGACTTCTTTAGAATTGCAAGTAGGTTAAGTGAGTATCAACATAGCAATATCTTTTAGGGCTTTTTTCTCCCTTAATCTAAATTTTGTTACAGAAGAATTCAAAAAAGCATAGTGTTCTCAACAGTAATATTTTGGTGTGTGGTATGCAATTAAACAATCTGTTTTAAAGGTTGTTGTCCTATGATTCTACAGTAATTTTTCCAGAAGCACTTTACTGGACAAATCAAATGTATTAAGAGATTTCTCATTTTCTGTGCCCTTAATAACAACTTTAAAGCAGTGGCTGTTGCAACCGCTTTTAGTTAGTTAAAAATTATTTTCATGTGCTGATGCTGTTGATGGTATCTTTTGATTCCCCACCCCCCCAATTATACTAATATTGGATATTCCACTATCAGTCGAGTATAAAGCAAAGTTGCTGTTGTGCTTTGCAAACACAGGAGGTAGTTGATTGAATAATATGTATATCTTTGAGGGCAAAGAGCAGAGGTTTGAAGAAAATATTCGTCACAGATTATCTACTTATAAATTGCATTACATTTGTGACGTATGTAATTATTTAAGAAAATGCTTATAAAATCTACTAGTTAATAAAAAATCATTTGGTTTAATGTGAAAAGGCAAATTTATAAACATATGAGAGAATATAAATCTCAAGGAATTTATACCCATAATCTTCAGGATTTAAATATAGATTTGTTCTGTTTTTCATGCAACATGATGCTTGCCTATCTTTTGATAAATTGTGACAAATCATTTTGTTCGTAATAATTGTATATCCTGAAGAACATATATTCTTAATAATTATTATTTAGTATACACACATTGCATGAATATATGTGGAATTAAGAAAGAGAACAAACAATGGATCTTTGTTTGTAGGACTGGCTGAAAGGGGAATATGTGAAATTTGCAAATATCTGTTAGTTTCCACTATTTACCTGATTGTACCCAATTCACCCCATTGTGTAACTTACAGCAGAACTCAGGTTAATTGTAGTAAATACCAGGTGTTTCAGTCTAACTTTTTCTATACAAATGATAAAAACATCTGTGGTGTTTTGAAAGTAGACCATGACTAAGGATTCTTTTTATAAGTGTAATTGCTTCCATAATTTTGTTGTACTTCAGATGCCCAAATAGAAAGGGGCATAAATTCATATAATTAATTTTTCCAATGTAAAAATCATTTGCTAAAATTTGCATTATTAACATTATCAAGTCGCTGGTTGGTAAGACATCAGACATGACGAGTGAGAAGGGCAGCTTAGGGAGAATTGGGCTTTAAACCCTCAGCAGATCGGAGTTAGGATCAAAGGCGCTTGTTTTATGTGGCTGTGTGAGACTTTGAAGTCTTGACTGCACCTACAGCACTCATTTCATCAGGTTCACTGGTGTCTTAATAGCAGATCAATAAGTTTCAAAGTCGGAGAGTTAATTTGATACTAGTGCTGATGCAGTCGTGCTGGGGAAGCAGAGAGAGGCAGAGAAAGCAGCCTATTAAGAACTGAGATGGGGATAGGTGCCTGATGGTGATGATTGGTATCCACAAAACCCCAAACTGTAAATATTGACCTTAAAATTTGCAAGTTCTAACCTATTATTAAGTGGGAAATGAAATGTTTGCTTTATGGAAGGAGACTGTAAACTAATGTCTCTGTGTTGTGACAAGTGTCGGGTTCAGTACTACAACTACTGAAGTAAATTTCCATGTAATACAGACTAAATGGGCATAAAACTGAAAGTGTATTATATCTTGATGAAGTTTTGCCTCCATTAGCCTAAAAGAAGGCAAGCACATGTAGGAAAATATTTATTTCTTTATCATTTTCTAGCCAGTTTCCCCCCCTACTCTAGTGCTGCTACTTCACACACAAAAAACATTTTGAGAAGCTGCCTACATAAATGTAAGCCATAAGAATATGTGTCTATATTATTATGTTATTGTACCTTCTTTTCATCATTTTTAATACTATTAGTATTCCACCTCCAAAAAATGTGTTTTTCATTCTCAATGCATAGTTTTGTTTTGCTTGTATACAAGGATATATGGATGTTTCATTCTAAGAAATACTTTTTTCTTCTAGACTAAAGTAAGTGAAATACCCAATTAAAGAAGAGAGTTGATATTTTATTAAATAACATTTTCTTGCTTTACACCAGAACAAATTTAAACCAACATTCAGGTAATAGTAAAAAACCAAATAGTTCCAAAACAGTGCGTTAAAGATAAAACTGTCCGTGGGATGTTGACAAAACACAGTAGATAGTACCCATAAAAACTGCGTACAGACAGGAGCGGCACATATATATTCACAAATGAATAATCCCCCTAAAAAGAGAATCCGTTATACAAAATCATAAGGGCTTTTCCATCTGTATGTATGACAGAGGTTTTCTTGCACCAGAGGTCAATTTCACACCCTTTTGGAACAAAACTCTAATTTAGAATGTTCATCTAAGGGTTGATAATGGTATTAGGGGGCCAGTAGGCTGGTCAGTGGGAGCTGTAGATTAGCTCAGTAGCCACAGCAGCTTTACCTAGACCCCCATGATTCATTGGACAGATTAGCTATCACATCTGTCATTTTTATCCTTTTCCCTTTTTACCACATTTTAAAATAAAGATCCCCCAAAAATGAAGGGGGAGGCTTAACAAATGTGATCTTGGGAGCAATCTCTATGAAAGAAATCACTGAAGGTATGTTCTAAAATGCGTCTCTAAAAATTACATGCCCAGGTATATAAATTAAGTAATTGATTGATCTTTTTGCAAGTGTATGATTGTGAATTGGAGAGAGTGAATACAGATATATTTGTTTTAACAGGTAAGCAGCAGCTTTTAAGTTTTCATTCATTTAAAATAAATGGATGTTTAATTGCTCTAGTATTTAAGCTTTGTGCGGTCATTTCTCAAAAATCTTTGAAGTATCTGTCCCCCACTTATCCATTGACTCTTTTTGCATTTATGTTTCCCATTAACTGTCATTAAGTATAAATTCTCAAATTCAAAAGTTGAGACCTCCTTGAATTAATACATTTTTTCTCTCTGAATCCAATAGACTGTGTTCATCAGTTAGTTCATGGTTATTCTTGGATTGTCATGTTGTTTCCTATGCATTTGTTACAGAAAGATGTCACCACTGAAAGGGAATTTAAGAGTTTCTGTAAATGTAATGGTTCATCCAGAATAAAGTGAGTGAGACAGTACTCGGGAACTAGGGAATTGGAGTGGAAGGAATTGTAGCTGATGAAGGTGTCTCTTGTCAAATTTGTGTAGGAATTATTTACTGTGCTGTCTTTTCTGAGCTGCTATAGTAGAAGTGAAGACATGGAAAATACCCCAGATGGGATGAATTGCTCCTTCTCTGTTCTTTTTTTTAAAGGGAAAAGAGTTCAGAAAAAGTAGTCTTTTGCTTAGAACAGTATGAATAAATATCTGGACAGCTGTTGAAAAAGATATGCTGTATGTATTTTTGAAAAATCTAACAGCAACCAGAACTAAATAGCTTGAATGGTATATCTCCGTCGTCCCCCCCCCCCAATGATCTGTACTTCATTAAAAGAGTATTAATCTGGTTCCCGGTCTCTTGGGAGACACCTTAAGATGATGATATTGTGGGGGTTTCTTCCCCTGAATTGTTAAAAAAAAAAATTCTAGCAGATTTGGTCCCTGTCAGTCAGAAATAATTGTGTTCTTAATCTTGTCCCTGATGGATGACTCGGAGTTCAGCAACGGGCCAGCTCCAATGACAAATACAATATTAATATTCATTAACTGCTTTGACAATGCTAATTTTGATGCAGTAGTAAAGGGCCTTCCAAAGTTAGCGGCCAAAGCATCAGAGCTACGCAAGGTGGCAAGATAATTTGTGCTGGTTTGCTGAGCTGAAGGCTTTTAAAGTCTATAGCAAAAAGCTAGGTACCACAAACAAAAAAGAGAAAGGGAAAAAAGTTCTGAAGCATTGGAAGGCAGGGCGGCGGAAGTAATACGATCACACTCCGCTAAAAAATTTGACACCTCTGATGCAGTTTCTTTGAGTGAAATTTCTACAAAGTTGCAACAAAAAGCATAGCATGGTAAGTCAGCACATTTGTGATTTTGTGTAATCTTTTTGATCTTTTCAATTATCGCTATTTGAAGATCAATAGTCATTTTTTCCTACTATGCTTGGAAGATCCGTAGCAGTGGATTAATGTGTGTTAGGACCATTTGCTTTAAAGGAAGACATCTGCAACTTTCTTTAATTTTTACTTAAGCAATAGCAAAAATTATATGCTTAGTGCTTCTGAATTTTTTGTTCTCTTTTTTACCCAAATATGCTATACTTTTTTTAAAAAAAAAAATTGTTTTAAAATATAATTCATTTATTCCTGTTGACAAGAATTTGGGGCTGGGTGAATTTTTATGCGTAGGGGAAAAAATAGCGGAACAATCTATCTTTTACTGAATTTGAACTGGAGTTTTCTCCTATTGAGTGGCATCAAATAGCCATTAAAGCTTAATTTCACTGACGAACAGCAAAGCTATGCTTTCACCAAGTTAGGTGAACTTTGGAGAACTGAGATCGCCTTTATATTTGCCTAGTCGGCAAACAAAATATCAGCTTTTGTTCTTTTGACTGAATATACAGGGTTTTGAGGAAGGGGGAGAGAAATGAGAGCTTCCCCCCCACACACACTTTTTGTGGATTGTTATTGAATCAGGAAGAAATGCAGTATTGTTCCTTTCCCAATTTCCCTACCAAGCGAGATAATTATATGAATGGAACTGGACTTGAGCATCTTTTCTGAAGAGCTGGCGTTGCTGATCTGGTTCCCGTGTGTTTGTCTGTTCAGTGCAGCTCAGAGTGGTGAATGGCTTAGGTAGGGTGCTGCCCTCCAGTGGATCAACCAACGGCAGTCTTAATACACATCATGTAGGTATATTAATATAACAAGCGGCAGCATGCTTGAAACCAGGCAGCGTGAAGCATCCTGATTAAAACTGTTGTAAATGGTAAGCTATACATTTTCTCCTTTCACACAAGGGCTAGAAGAATGAAGCATTGCTTTTAATGTATCTGTGCTGATGTTGTAATTCCTATTGCATGTTTCTGCTGCATGGTATTTTCTGTCAGTTCGAAGAATTTTAGGATTGATGGATTTAGAGCCTAGCAAATAGTTTTTGAATGAAGGAAAATGCCTGTCAGTTTATGAACTTTAATGTTACTAATGTGATATCTGTAGCTGTTACTACAGAAGCCTTGTGAATTTTTTTTCTTGGAGTTGCACAATAATTTATGAAGTTTATTAGGTTCTGTGTTTCTGACAGGTTAAGTAAGGCCATCTACTTTGTTTCCCCACAAAAAAGTTGTCTAAGGGAAGCAGACTGTTTGGTAGCTTTCCTACTCTTGTAGCAAATATCGTTGCACCCACAGTCCCCCTGTTGCCATTGATATTAAAGTTTTCTTTAATGTATGTATAAAGAACCTAAGAATGTATGCTATGAATAGCCGTCTCAATTGGTCTAACTGCCATTTCATTGCAGTGAAATGGTTCCATGCCTCCACAGAGGAAATAATACAGATGCCTTTACTGCTTTTTAAATATCTGTTTCTTAATAAGTTACATTTCCTTTCCTTGGGCTGTACTTCTTTCTTTCTTACTCCCTTTCTCTCCCCCCCCCCACCCGCTCTCACACACACAGGAATACTTGGCCCTACAACACTAAGCATTTTGGGAAATTTTCATTGCAGGATGTTAACCAGATGAATTCAGGTAACAAGTTCAGATCTCCTAGCAAAATATTTATGAATGCATTGTCCAAAAATAAGAAAGAAAGACTCTGAAATGTTTATTATTATTATATAGTTTATCTCACCCTTCTGTTTTTGGGACAGCCCAGAAACAACACTTGAGTTTAAAAGATGCCCATCCTATTTGCTGGACTTTATACGTTATTGTCACTAAATGATTGGGAACTGTCCATCACCAGCAAGAGAACTTGCAGTTTACTTAAGAAATTGCACGTGTGACAAAAGCAGCCGCTGGAGTGTGGTGGCCGCTGTGAATAGAGGGAGGGAAGGCAATTAGTTGCCGTGTTGTTGGAGCTTTTTACTTGTCAAACTGGAGCCTCGTTGCTTTTGTTATTGCCATGTAAAGGGAAATTGCAGGGTTTTGTTTTGGTATTAAGGGCCTTAACGGTTGCTGGCTGACACTTTATGTGCAGAGGCCAGATAACTATGGAAAAGGATGGTGGTAAGAAAAGCAAACAGAGAATTTTTTTCTCTCTCAGTTCTATCTTTTGGCGAGTCTCTCCAAACTCTTACAATTTTATATCTACTTTTATACTACAAATCAATCTGTACAACCTGTTAAAAAATGCACCATGACAGTTATGGAGGGCTCTGTGATGTCTCGCATCAAAAGTTTGTTTAAAAAAAACATTGTGCAAGTTGTAATACTACATGCAGTAGTGCAAACATTTGGGATGGGTCTTCATGCATCATCTGGAAGTATATGTAATTGTTTGGGGGTAGTGTAGCTTTTAGGGTAGTGTAAGAACTTTTTGCCCTCATAAAAATCACTTGGGTTATCAAACTAATGATGATTTTGTATGTGAAATTGTTCATTGTTTGCTTTCCCTCGTCTTTAGCTATCTTACAAGTGGTTTTTGTCTAATGTATACAATTTCTATTTTGAGCAGCAGTTACTATAGATTTGCACGCATTCCACTACTAAAATGAATTTCCCTTGTAATTTTTCTGTCTTAAGTCAAAACCTATTAAGAAAAAAATAGCTAACATTGATAACTTGGAAGATGTGGGGAAAATAAGTCACTGTTGTTCAATTTTCTAAGGAAACAGAAGTGTCTTTTTTGTTGTTGCTGTTTTGCCCTTACTCAGGAAAACTTCAAAATATAATGGCTGCAAGAAAGTGCCTTAGAGAATGAAACTCTGTATGTGATAAGGTTTCTTTGTATTGCTTTCATGTAAGGCAATTGGTAGAAAACAAGGAGTATAATTTTTAATACTGGAAACAAGTTGAGGCAGGGGAGAATGCTCTAATGATAAAGACCTACTAAATACCGTTTTTGTGTCAATGACAAGAAAATCAACTTCTTCCTGAAGCTTTTGCCCTAAGAAAATTGTTTGGTAGGCTCTGACAATATCTCAGATAAAGTGGCTGCTTGCTACACTTAGGTGCTTATGCTCCCTCATGGCTATCCGTTGTTGCCTCATGACACTTAACGTTACCTGTACTATCTGAGTTGTAGTAGTGCTGTCATTGATTTCCAAGGTAACTGCTTTTTTTGCTATCCATAGCAGACACACAGGTGGGGGGGGGGGCGGCAGCAAGAGAATTTGTGTATTAGAAAACAGAAGAGATTATTCTAAGTTTTGATATCCACAGCAGTCTCTTATAAAATAAGACGCTGCTCTCAGCCGACATCCGATGTCACAATGGATCTTGAGCATTCAGAAAATGCCAGGCCTCAAAACTGGGAACATCTTGATCTTTTAGGACCGTACTTTAAATGAAAACACAGACGGGGGATGGGAGGGAGAGAGAAAGTGAAAAGCTGCAAGGGAAATAATACAAAGCCAGTACAATTGGCATCTAGACAGTGAAGGAAAAAAAGTTTTTTGAGATTAAGAGTGGGAAAGAAAAAGCTGCTATGTACCCGAGGGATGCAATTTTAGTGGGAATGGAAGATCTGAGTGGTAAAGGAGGAGCACTTGCCTCTGGATTCTCTCTATTCCAGCAGTTTGGCTGTTGGCATCTCAATTTGAATTGCTGGGTGAGTAGCATTTGTGTGTGTGTGGGCGTGTGTGTGTTGTGTGCATGCATGTGGATATGAGTGCCTGTGCATGGTTTTCAGTCTTGACCATTGAACTGCTTGTGCAGTTGTTGTTTTTTTATTATTTGGGTCTGTGGAAATATTTTTTTAAAGAAGATAAAACGGTCAATTCAAGCTGTGACCTTTGTTCAATACTTTTAAAAAATAATACCGTGAGAGTCAGTATGGGGGAGGGGTATAGAATGACTTGTCATTGACAGTTCTTATGTTATATTAGTTACAAAACAACACAAAGCATGACTGTTCACATTGAAAGCCATGGAAGAATTTTCAAAGATGCTTGCAGGGGATTTTTTCCTTCACTTTCCTTGTTTTCTAAGAGAATTTCTTCTCTTCTTTGTAGAGTGTTGTCCTAGGGAAGGGGCTATGTACAGCTCATTGGATTGCCTTTAAAATTAAAGATGCTGAATATTAATTGCTAACAAAAGAAAGTAGATTTTGTGGCTAATATGAACTGTGATAGGTACGCACACACATAACGTAACATAGTATTATTGCTTCTTAAATACATACTTCAGAGGATTTTTTAAAGTTATTTCTTTTTTTAGGTTACATTTCTAAACATTTTCTGCTTTAGGAGTAAAGGCTGGTTTTAGTCTAATGAATGCAGTTGATGTTAACTTTTTTGGATTTCATATTCTCACTTTTAAGAATTATGTGTTAAAATGTTCACTGTTGAAGTAATTTAATTCCATAGAGTTTTCTCCACATCCCTTTATTTCTTTAATGTTATTTTTTCGCTAGCAGTTTTTGTGTAAATTTGTTTACGGTCATCTTTTGAATTGTTATGTTAAGGGTGCCGCTTGCAAATAAATCAGACTCAGTGGGGAAAAGGTAAATTGCTATAACTTGTTGTTTTACAAACTCTAAAAGAAGAGTTGGTAACTTTTTACGCAGTAATTGTATGTATTCTAAAGAAATCTAGGAATTATTTTGCCTATTAAGGGGTTCTTTTTTCCTTTATGGATATAAACTCCTAAATGTGTACAAGAGGAAACATGCTACAAGATTTTAGTTTTAAAAACACAACCTGTAACAGAACATAATTTGTGATGTAGTAATTACTGAGTTTTCTACTGCTTAGGTTTAGGCCTCATTGTATATGTTGTTGTACATGTCATCAAAATTTGTTTTTTTTTAATTTGTCCATGATCATCCTACTATTTTTTTTTTAACTTCTGTTGTTATTTTACATTTTGGAAGGAAAGGCATTTAAGACTCACTATGTAGAATATGTGCAGAGTTGATATGTGTATGTAATATGCTATTATTTAGTTAATCACAACTATAGCGCACTTTATTTTAGGCCGGTTATGTGATAATTTTTAAATAGAAAGGCATTTTTACATATGATCTTAGGGAAGGCTGTATATTAAATTTGAAGTTTTACAACTCTATCTTCCTGAAGTTAGTTACTTTTCATTAAAAATTATGTAAATTGTAGTAATACTTGTCCAGTCCATTTCTTTAAAAAATACCAAACAACCTCACATACTAATGTAGTAATATGCTTTTGGATATTGTTCTATTCTATTGTCCTGTTTTCCCTGTCACCAGTGGTGTTTTAGGAGGTTATTCTGTGTACACGTGACAGGACACTGCAGAGTTCACACACAAGAGGATGAATTGCTATACAAGAATTCAGTTAATGTGTTGTAAAAGTCAAAAGCTAAATCATTTAAATGGTCATTACATTAGTAGTTATTCATATTAAATGAACTGAAAAAAGTATCCACGTAAGTACATTTGAAGTAAGGCAATATAATCGCTGAATTCCAACTCATAGCCATATCCTGTTTCATATTGTTGCTTCAGACTTAAGTTTTATTTGTCTCTGTAACATAGAAACATATGCAACATGTACTTTTGGTTACCACTTTTGAAAGCAATTTCATAACTATAAATATTTCCTAGCCCTTCAGGCATACTCTTATACATTATACTATTTTTGTTTAAATTGGATTACATTTGATTGTCTAATCTACCTGTGAATATCCAAATATTTACACGGGTGGCATTAAGTGTAAAGCTAAATAAAAATAATACTTTTTATGTGGTCCATCATCTACTTGTCAGAGCATCATCCATTTTGCCATTACAAATTCCCATGCTGATAAAACCAGGCTGAGTTTGTATGTACCAAAACTGCTCACGGGGAGGGCAGGGTATAAATTGAATTAATAAAATAAAAATAAAATAAAATAAATGGTCAACATTTTAAGTGATAGACCAAGCCCAATAGGAGTGGCATTAGTTTCTCCTGATGATAAAGTTAGGAAAGTTAGGAAATCTCTGTTTAGTGAAATGAAGTTACGAAATCTCTGTTTAATGAACTTTCAGGTTTTGAACAATAATTGGCTGATGTTGATAGTGCCTTATATTCCATAAACCTGTAAAATGTATATTCTACATACATTTTAATATTTAGAATATGCATTGGAATTGACTCTGTGTAAAAAAAAAGTTATATTTCTATCCATCAGAAAGCACTGTTAGAAGGTAAGGAATATAGTTCCTTCACAAAAATGCTCTGGCTTATAACAAACATTTGTTTGTGATGCTATATGTAGAATTCTTTCACAAAAGAAAGCTACAGTCCAATCCTTAGGCATGTTTACTTAAAAGTACCCCCCCCCAGTTCAATGGGATTTCTCTCATGCAGGTGTTCTTAGGATTGCAGCCTTAATGTTTCTTTCTTTTGTTAAGTGGAAATGACTTATCATCTCAATAGTTGATTTTGCAGAACTTTCTGTAGGGAAAGAGTACATAAAATGTCAGGTGGGAGTGGATGAGAGGACATAGGATCTGAGTGGACATTTCCCCAAATCTTTATTTAAATGAGCTGTCAGGCATTTTGGAATAAGAAATTGGCCTTGTTTTATTTCAGTAGTTAATTAGTGCAAAGCTGACTTGCTTTTCCTATGGCAGGTAGGCCCTTATTGATGGGAACAATCCTCCAGCCAGGAAATAGCAATTGAAAGAAGAGCAGAAGGGAAGTACCCCCCCCCTTAAAAGTGATATATATGTATGTGTTGTCTTTTTAAAAACTCTAGCTGGGGGCTATTGTCCCTACACATGGTTGTCAGTGTTCCTGTCATCATTTGTGAAGGAACAAAATGAGCCTTTTTTAAGTATACGAAAGCCATGGCTATCAATAGAGACCTTGTCCTCAGTTACAATAGGGGGTGAGCTTAGGGCAAGATCTTAGGCAGAAATAAGCTATATTAAACTTTTTAAGGGTTCAAGGCACTGTATCATCGATAATGGGTTAAGGAATAGTAGAATTTTTGGAGAAGATGCTTAGTCAGATGTAAATGTACCCTTGATTTCAATAAATTGTACATTGGGTAGATAAATAGAAGCTACTTTAACTGTATAGTTTTCTAAAGGAAAATATCTGCCACAGCTTCGAGAGGATTTGTTTGTGTACCCGAGTTCAAATTGGTGACATATGTTTTTCAGGAATTCTGAATATAACTATTAGGAGCAACTGGTTACAGTTTACATTTAAAAAAAATTAAAATTCAGAACACTGCAAGACTGCATACCGGGGGGGGGGAGGGATCACAATTCCCATTACTTTAGATGCCCAACGATTAAAATAGATTGATACTATATGTAACTGATATTCTAGAATAAGTAACAATCCTTTTCAATTATGGGGCATCTCCTAAAACAGCTTACATTTTGCAATCCTCATGAATGGGCATCTGTCTTGTTTTTGTTTCCGAGATCTTTGAATTAGTTTATTAGTCTAAAGAAAGGGTTAAAATGTTTTTATTAATCTGTTCACCTGCTGAAATGATTAATCCTTGACAAATTTGATAAAGGATTAAATTAAAGTTTATTTGTCTAACCTGAGAATAAAAGGTGTATAGGCCCTGTTAAATATGGCATCTTCTATTAATATTTTACTGGCTGTCATAATTATTATGTTTTAGAAAGAGCTCTGGAAAATGTATGTACACCAGTTTTTAATGTAATACCAGTGTTTAATGTGTTGCAAAAGTCACCCTTAGTTGTTGTGGAGTCGTGCCTGGAGGAGCCTAGTAATTCAAAATGCATTTCTGCAACATCCCATGAAGGAGCAGGTCTTTAGGGTAAATTTGTTTTATTTTTCCTTTAGTGTGCTAGGTTCACAAAAGCAGAAATGAGACCATTAGGGTATATAGAAGAAATGAGATGACATAAAAAAGACAGGCAAACCTGTTATTTAATTCCAGCTCCCCCCCCCCCCCCGAAAGCGATTTAAAGGCAAAAACTGTGAGCTTCCAGTTCTCTTTGGTTATTCTTTGCAGGGGCACGAATAGGACTGTAATAGAATCAATCTTTCCATTGCCACAATCCAATATATATAAATAGTGTAGTATAATGGACATCCAGGATGAAGAGGGCAACAGACCTCTTCATATCTTGCACGGTAACAGACCTTTTGGTTTAAGTAAACCCGAAAGGTAAGGAGTTAACTCTCCATGAGCCATAAACTAAATTTGTTTTTTCTTGAAAGCTCTCTGGTCCCGAATATTATCAACTAGTACATTTACTTATGCTAACAAAGTGTCCCAGCATATATATTGGTACTACCCTGGAGGGGTTTTTTCATCTAATGTTTTTGGAAGAAGGAACCACCTCAAAAATATTTGTGTTTTTAAATACAGTTCAGCTTAAATTTCTAATAGGAATGTCTTCTCTGTGGTTTATGTTATCTTTGTGTATATATGTGCTAAACCATCTCTAATTCCTGTTTGGTGACTTCATTGTTGATTCCATGAGTGCAATTTAATCTGTTTAGCTTGAGGCAAGGCAATCAAGGAAAAAAACAAACGTTTTCTATTGTTTGTATTTTGTTTTGTTTTTTTCAGTCACCAAGTTTAAAACCAAAAAGTGCCTATTTCCTTATTTTCCTCTTCTTCTATTTTCATTCCTAGTGATTCTAAAATGTGTATACCAGAATGACTAACATATAAAAACCCACTGTGATATCCATTAATAGACTGGGGGGGGGGTACTGTTTTTGGAGAAGTTCAGTTTTCCTCAGAATAGTTATTAACTTTTATTATAAAATAAGGACGAACAAAGTAAGAGGAAAATATACTCCAGAAGACAATCATGCGTTGGCTAGAGGGAATGGGCTAAGATGACCTAATAGGCCTTTTTTATCTAATTTCTGTGACTTACCTTTTATAGTCTTGGATACTGCTAGAGACTGCTCTTCTTACTGAGGCAAAACCCCTATTCACTTCAAAGAGAAAAGCAAATGCAGGATTAATCTTCTTCTCATCACTCACATTACTAATAGTCTCCTGTGCTTTTTCCCCTCAAGAAAGCTTATTTAATATAATTCCATAATTCTACTTTTAAAGCCAGCCTTGTTTGTTACACAACCAGAAGTGCTTCCAAAATTGTTTGCACCTTCCTCATGCACATTATTGGCTATATTTAAACTAAGCATAGATGTCTTTGCCCATCCTTCCTCCTTCAGCAGATATGCCTTTATATTAGCAACAAAAACTTAATTGAAACTTCAAAGAGAGAGAGCTTGATAATTTAATATAGATTGGTTAGTTTTAATTATGTATAATAATGTTTTTACTACTACATAACATGGATTTTAACACCAGCAGTAGCACAACACTTGAAGCAATATAGGCTTCTAACCAAAAGCCTGATACTTGAATTCAGATGTAGAGGAAGTAAGGGGAATAGAGCAAATAAGGGATAAATGAGCTTTTGATAGGAGAGGGGGAATAAATAAACCATGGTAAATTCTGTAGGAGAAATTAGAGCTGTGGAGTTTCACTAGGAGTGTTAAAAAGTATGAGATATAAGAGGAATCAGCAAGAACACATTTTTGCAGTGACAATTGGACATAATTCTAGGTATTGGGAATGGCATGTCAGAACTCAGAATAGCATGAGAGCAAAAGGGAAACAAATAAGTCATTTCATTTGCAGAGTAGTTGTTTCATTATCTGCTAACAATCTAGATCTCAACACTTTCTTCCTGAAGATTTGCACAGGTTTATCTGCCTGAAGTTGTGGCACAATGCTATTGTTTCTGATATGCGGCATAAAAGTCGGTGTGCTCATCTTATCTTATTGACCAGAACAGGGAGACAATAATTTTACAGTCCATTATTGAATCTCCTGGTTGTTGTTATTTAAGTTCAAAGCTGGTAGGGGGCCAGAAATGGGTCAATGGGGCAACATGTTGAACTCTCTCAATGTGCTGATTTGCTAATCTAAATCACCCTGTAGTATAAACAGCAGCTTCTGGGAGAGGATTTAGATTGGGGTACGGGGGAAAGATCTCCAATCATGTACGTACTATAAGCTCTCCATCATAAGCAGTATTTTCAGGGCACCTCTTGAATGAAACAGTACTACCCAAGATAAAGATCTACAAGATCAACTTCACACTGTTTCTTTGGCAATAATGTATTTGTGCATCGTTTTTTCTCATACTACCTTACTGTGATCCTTCAGAGCACTTTGGAAGGTGGCATCACAGTTTTCCTTTAGCATCCAAGCCATCTTGTTTCAACTGTGAAGAATCAACTGTGTCAACCCATAACAGAGTTTCCAGCATTGGATTATACCTTTCCTGGTTTCTCCATACAATAAAACAGTGGTAGGACATTCTTTGTGAAATATTTTTGCTGGTCAAGACAAAGACCCTGTCTTCATGTTGTTACCCATGGCAGTCATGGGTGTCATTGAAAGGAGGTGTGATCTATGGAACGGGTGTGCATTCAAATATACCCCAGGTGAAATTAAACCAGGAGATTCCAGGAGTAATGAAAATATATGTCCCAGAGTTTCAGGAATGTTTTTGGTTTGGGGCACCCAGCTCCACAACAGCTGGTCTGCCAAACAGCTCTTTGGGGTCTCCCTCTTTTTAAATTTTAAAGGGTCATTATTTTCTATGATAAGACTTGGTCTCCAGAATCAGTGACCCAGTCTCTCTACAGTCTATGTGAAATGGCTCCACTATTTTCTGTGGGTTATCACCCAAGACTACCCAATCACCGATGAGTCAGCATCTCCAGTTCCTTGAAATATTAAAGGGCCATTATATTCTGTAGGGTCTGGACTTTGATTTTAGAGACAAGGTCTTCACGTAGAAAATAATGAACCTTTAAAATTTAAAGAGAAGACCCTACCAAACACGTGTTTGGCGAGACCAGCTTCCTGTCCATTCCTACTCCTGCTGTCCTGGAGGGGGTGAATGGACAGAACTGCTAAAATGGTGCTGAATTTTATGGACTTGGAAAAAAAACCCTCAAAATTATTAAGAGAGTCCTGAAAATCTGGGATAACAAAAAAGCTGGAGCTTCTCAAATATGGAGCACAAATTAGTCTATTTTTTTTTTAATGTGCACACCCCTGGTCAGTGGACTAGAATGAGCTGTAAGATTTCTGTGTAGTATGCATGCAGTATTTCCACCTTATGGGTGGTTGGCTGGAGCTTAAAAGCTTCACAATTGCTTATACTCTTAGCATCTTATACCAAACTCCTGTAAGCATGTATAGAATAAAGGGACAAGGAAGGAAGGAAGCAGAAATTCACAAATATATTTCTTTCAACAAAGTTTGTGGAAGAGAGAGTATTAATACTAAAAGATTCTTTGCTACCAGAAGGTTTATTAAACTATAATTATTTTTCTTCTGATATCTTGGAGTCCCATGGATGAAATTGATCAATACAGATATAAAAATACATTTTTCTTGAAGGATGATAGATCCTAAAAATACTTGACTTCATTAGAACTTTTGAACAGGAATTTTAAATGAGATTTCTAGGCATTTCCCCACCCCATATTTCTTTAATTCAGGTTGTTCATTAACGTGTCACTTGCTACATTGATTCAGAGGCTTTTTTACCTAACTTCTTGGCAGTGCTTCCAAAATGGCTTATAGAACAAGACCAATAAAAAGTGCAGTTACTGTCTTTGTTGCCCTGTTCTTAACAAGACACTATGGCAGCAATCCTGTACACATTTACCTGGGAGTAAAAACCAATGAATGGTAGGATTTACTTCTAAAATAAATGTGCACAGATTTACACTGCAGATTGTATTTATTGCTGTTTTACAGATGGAGAGAGATGAAGAGAGACTTCACTGAGGCCGTTTAGTGATTCAGTGTCAAAATTTTAACTGGTTTTCCCCCCAGGATATTACAACCCTCTCCTTCTGCCCTCTGTTTTTCCTATTATAAATCATGAAAAAAAAACCACTACCTCATGCATAGATTTCTAAAAATGGTTAGTAAAAAAAGGGGCATGAAACAATTGAAAGGAGATTCTTAGGAACACATTTGGGGGGGGGGCATAAAAATACAGGATTACTGGTATGTGCTGAAATAATTTACCCCCTTCTAGATTTGCCATTGCTCTTCTTGAATGAGGATAATAGTGAACACTCTGACATCTCCTGGACTGAGGTGGCGCTTAGGGGCACCACTGCTCTGTCCCGGATTCTTTTAATGTGATTCCTTTTACTTGATGTTAATGCAAATTGTTCCTTACTTAAAGTAATAAAAGGGAATGAAGACACATTCTAAAATGAAACTTGACTCTAATCCATTCGTCATCTAATACTAGCCTCTTTATCTTTGTTGCTACCTAATCTGGTTAAATGTCCCTGTTGTAGGATTTTAGTGTAAATCCTCTATAGGGAATAAGGGAGGGGGGTTTGCAATTGGATTATTTG
>NW_015174278.1:1630758-1670503 GCF_001447785.1 Gekko japonicus
CTGTGAGGAGATTTTACAGATGAGACTGTACTGAATAGACTATAGTCATTCTTTATTTTTTGTTTCCCTTCTCTCTCACTTTAGTTATAACATTCCATGGAACTGTAATAGCAAAATTTTGTATTTGCATCTTTTCCAGTGAGTGTAATAGTTTCAGGATAAGGTTATGTTTTTTGCCCCATATTTTTATACAATTATTTTGATTTTTTTATCACTGTCCATTTGATGCTATGTATATGCTGTGATGATGACTTGACATTTTAGCAAGTATTTCACAGTATTTAGCAGCAACTTTCTGTCCCTTTCTGTGTCATGGACTAGTAGTGCAGGGTTGCACTGTAACAATAGAGTCCTAAGTGACTCCAGTGGATCTAGAATGGTGTAACTCTGGTGAGGATTGCACTTCAAGTATTCCAAAGTGATTTAGACCATCCTCCAGGCCATATGTCAAGATTTCTGATGTGGTTGGCTCTGTCAGAAAGAGGAAGAATGTATGGTATTTCATATTTAAAAATCAATGAGGCTGTGTGCATGCATACAATGATGTGAACAGGGCAGAAGAGGAACGGTTTGCTGCCCCTTGTGGCACTGAAATTTTAATTGTCAGGCCTCCATCATACCTTCTTTTAAAAGGTTATCTTTCTCTTAAAAACAACAAAGGCAGAGCTAATATGAATAAAAACTTGTTACCTGATATAGCAGATGCAAGACTGGATCTAGATTCTATACCCTGCTAATAATAAAAGTTTTGAACTGCTGACACATGGGGCTCACTGTTGACTAGATCTGTGTGTCCTGAAATGAACTCTGTAGCTCTCATCGCCGACTGTGGGTGAGGTCTGTGTGTCAGCAGTTTACATTTTCCATCGTGGACAGTTACATATAGGCAAAAGTGATCTTGGTATACCTGATAGCAGTCAATACCTACTGGCCCTTAGGCTTCCTAGTTTCATGATGTTATGGCCCACTACATTGCCCCAGTAGAAGCAGCATGCCTTAAGCGAAGCACAGATTTTGTTTTGTTTTCTTTTGTTTAAAACCATCTTGATTTCATAACGGCAGTTTTTCCTCATGTGTGGGGTGAGGGTAACTAAAGATGAGTCACAAGATTGCTGATAACAAAGTCTGAGTCCAGTGGCACCATTAAGAGCAACAAAATTTTATTCAAGGTATATGCTTTCGTATGTAAGCACACTTCTTCAGCAGTTCAGGAGAGCTTCACTTGCTGGCCAGGGGCTGTAATCCCAAGAGTGGTCCTTAATAAAAAATGCCATTGTTTAAAGTTCCTAATGCACACCAGAACTTTAGGAAAAAAGATAAATTGATTAAAGATGTTTGATGAGATATCATACTGGGAGTATTTTTGTCAGTGCAGGGGTTGCATTTCTAAACTACCTAGATCTGTGTTGAGAAGCTTTGTTAATACAGCGTCTTTCCCACACTTTTTTTTTCTTTTCACAGTCTAACAAAGTCCCAGTTGTGCAGCACCCACACCATGTACATCCTCTTACGCCGCTTATTACATACAGCAATGAACACTTCACACCAGGCAATCCTCCTCCACATTTACCAGCCGACGTAGATCCGAAAACAGGTAGGTTGAAAGAATTATTGCAGAGAGATGCTGGAGAAGGTGTTAGTGTGGGGGAGTGGGAAGGAAGTTTCTTAAAATACCATGTAGCTATATCAGCTGAGAAGAATATTTGTTGAGAAGCAAATATAATAAAATAAAATTAGCATTTTTGTAATAAGTGACTGCCTTACTGCAGGGATACTGTATCCTGTCATTAAGGCCTTAAATTCTATTTTAGTGATAACAGCTAAATAACTGCAGTGCAGTCCCATTTCTAACATTTATGATTACTATGGGCAATTGGATATATTGACTAAAAATTCAACAGTAAATAAAAGCTCGTAATAAATAGTGTTACTTTTTATAGTAGGCCATGTAGCAGATTATGATAAGGAGCAGATACTTTTTTGAAGATGGTGGGCTATTTTGACTAATGGTGTTAATTAAATACTTTTAAAGCATTTTGAAGAAATATTCTAGGGAAGAGGAGAAATGATGCTTCCATTGTAGGGCAAACAGTACAAATTTTCTGCCTTGATTTGACATGGAGATCAAATAAGGGTTTTGAAAGTTAGAGCATCTCTATTTGGTGCCCTCACTTGATGTTTTGTTTAGATTATGATGAATAAGGGTTTTGCTTATACAATCTACCAGTTAATCTGTACAAATGAGTCTGCCCTAATATATTGCATGTGAGTGAGTACACTATACCTTAGGTATTCATAATTCTATTTTTTAAATTTTAAAAATAAAATAAAATCTATGTACATTCCATAGGTAATGTTTTTAAGAGAAGTTCATTCCAGATTTGTCTGTCATGTGTATTACGGCCAATGATTAATATCCATGATCTTAGATTGCATGTTAAATTATCTTTTAATGCCCACTTAAGAGGATTGGGTGCTGTCTTGTAATTTTTAACCAGCCTGCTACATTCTAGAAACTTTATTCCAGTCCAAAGCATACTTATTATGCACACAAAGCAGTGTTAACCAATTTATTGATGTTAAAGACCAGACTTTGTTGCTGACCATCTAATATACATGTATGTATATGTATACAATACATATAAATATAAACTATTGTTAGCCTGTTGCCCTAGGGCCTAGAGAATGAAATAGTGTCAGTCTTTGTTCTTCAGACTGCATAGCCTCAGAGGACATTTTTTTTGTTAGTCCAAATCCCTAAAGTTAATTAAAAAGTAAATTTGAAATCATGAATACATGTCAGTGCTTGTCAAAGAATTGCCCTAGTTGAGATTACCATATGTAGATAATGTATCCAAGCTTCAGCCCATGAATGAATGAACTGGCACATTAATTTTTTCCCCCAAATGCCACAGTTGGGCTTCTTTCAGAATGTATGTAATGCTAACTTTTCATAGGTTTGAAAGAACCTCATCCAGCAATATTTTGAGTATAGCAAGTGCATGGGATTGTCAGTAAAGTCATTTAAATAATAGTAGTACAGGGAATAGTTTTTAAATGGTTATCGTAAAACATATGATTAGCGTCTCTAGACTGTTTACTTTTCTTCCATGAACATTCTTTCAAGTGTGCAAACAGCCAAGTGTATGGTTAAAGCCCAGTTAATCTGTTTGGGTTTGTAATGGAGAAAAAGCTGTGTCTGCCTGAAAATGTCACATAGGGAGATTTAATTTAGAGATTAAAAACTCTCTGAGTGACTTTAAAAAATAGTTTTTTCAGCTGTGAATACTGTGCCTCTTCATTTTAATACTCCCTATTCTTAATTCTGCTCTTGCTATATTGTTAGGAGTTTGGTTCTCTTGATGACCCAACCCTGTAATACTTACTTGAGAAAGTTCAAGGACGTAAATATTACAAGCTATAATCTGTAAACTGGAATCATATGGAGTCTCAGAGACCTTATTGGAACAACTCCAAATGAAATGTTTCAAGGACTTCATCATTTCTGTCTCTCTGACAATACAGTATACTCTCTTCCCAAAGGACAGCAGAGAGGAATTGTAAATACCAAAATAACACTGTTTTGTTCCATGTTAATAGTTTAATAATAATCACTCAATTAACATTTAATAATATGGATTTTATTATATCTATATCCTACTTTTCTTTCGTCATGGAACTCTAGGTGGCCTACATGGTGTAGTGGTTAGAGTGTCAGACTAGGATCTAAAGAGCCTGGTTCAAATCCCTACTATGCCATGGAAGCTTGCTGGCTGACCTTGGTAGGGTTGCCAGTTCAGATTGACCCAGTGGCAGGGGAGGGACTTCCAGGAGTGCAGTGAGTGTGTGAGTGACATAATGGCATCACATGGAAGTTAGCAATGTTGTATGGTGACACTCTGGTATTTTAGACAAAACTATGGTTACCATAGATTTTTACCCAAAATACCAGTGTCACCATGCTGCGTTGCTAATATGATGACATCACTTCTTTGTGACATTATGTCACATTTGGGGGTGGGATTTCCTGGTGGTGGGGAAGAGGCCCAAAAAATCAGGGGATCCCCTGCTGCCAACTGAGGAATGGCATCCCTAGACCTTGGGCCAGTCACACACTGTCAGCCTAACCTACCTCACCAAGTTGTGAGGATAAAACAGAGGACAGCAGAATTATTGACACCAATTCAAATTCCAATTGGGAAGAAAGGTGGGGTATAATGAGGTAAATAAATAATCTCACTGGATGGTCTTGAGCAGTGTTCCCTCTAAGATGAGTTAGTGTGAGCTAGCTCACAGTTTTTTAGCCTCCAGATCACACATTTTAAGAACATAAGAACATAAGAGATGCCAATGTTGGATCAGGCCAAAGGCCCATCCAGTCCAACACTCTGTATCACATAGTGGCCAGAAATACCAGTGCCATCAGGAGGTCCACCAGTGGGGCCAGGACATTAGAAGCCCTCCCACTGTTGGCCCCCCCAAGCACCAAGATGACAGAGCATCACTTGCCCCAGAGTCCCTATCTATACCTTGTGGCTAATAGCCACTGATGGACCTCTGCTCCATATGCTTATCTAATTCCCTTTTGAAGCCGTCCATGCTTGTAGCCACCACCACTTCCTGTGGCAGTGAATTCCAAGTGTTAATCACTCTTTGGGTGAAGAAGTACTTCCTTTTATCCGTTCTAACCCGACCGCTCAGCAATTTCATGGAGTGCCCACGAGTTCTTGTATTGTGAGAGAGGGAGAAAAGTACCTCTTTCTCTACCTGCTCTTTCCCATGCATAATCTTATAAACCTTATAATCTTATAAACTTACAAGAATTATTGTAAGCTGCTTTGGCTCTCCATTGTAGAGGAAATCTGGGTATAACTATTGCAACAAACAAATAAATATAGTACATAGGTCTTCTTCGAGGTGACTCATCCAGGTACTGATCAGAACACTAGTCACTTATCTTCAGCAAAGGTGCTGCATTATGCACCTTTCAACCATAACTATTCAAGGCATACTAAAGCTCATAAAATCAAGAACCAGCATATATGGCATTTTTTATAAGACAACAGATAAAAAATTAAAGTCACAAAGCCCATAAGAGCAACCAAAACCAGTTCCAGATACAAGTACTATTACTCAATAAATCAGGAAGACATATTTAAGAGAGAAGTATATGTTTTAGTGTACACCAAAAATGGTAGTTTGAATGTGATGAACAGACATTTGAAAATGCATGTACACTAATTAGAAAGCTTGGAGACACTGCATTGAATGTATGCTCAATAGCAGGCCCAGATTTGTTGTTGTGTACTATGCAAAACAGTTCACGGTGACAAGTCTAAGACTGAGAGGTATTAATATGTTAATATATTCAGATGTCTCACATTACTATCACCTGTTTAATCTAGTATCATATGTCATCTTGATTAAGTGATGGACTGCAGAATTACACACACTCTCACACAGTCCTTTCACTACCGTATACAAATTCATACTTCCCCAAATGACAACCATTTTCTAAGCATTTATGTAGGCAAAGGATGAGATGGTTAGACAGTGTCATAGATGCAACAAACATGAAATTGAGCCAACTTCAGAGGACGGCGGAAGACAGGAAGGCCTGGCGTGATCTGGTCCATGGGGTCACAAAGGGGGACTCGACTGTGCGACTGAACAACAACAATAACAAAAAGTTAATGATAGCCAGATGACCCACACTAACTAGTATCTCAACCTGCTTGGTATTACCCACAGTTAAATTTGATGCAAATATAGCATTAACCATGCTTGAAGTGAAGGACAAGTGTACTCCAATGTCTCTTTCACACTTTTACGTATGTTTTAGGTGGGAAGCATTATATTTGCCCAGATCTTTGTCTCTGAGGATGCCTTTTCTCTTCTTAATTTGTGAAGGTTGATAATACTTCATATTACATAAATGAGTCACTCCACCCTGAAGTATGTTTCTCAATCTTTATTTTGATCCAGTGTCTCAGAATTCCATTTTTTGCTCCATCAAGATATTAGTGTATAAATAAACAAGAATTAAAAATGAAAGTAATGGGAGAAAATGTATCATATAAGTTTAATAACCTTCCAGAAACAGGATGACACCCAGCCATACAATGATTTATTTTAGAAAGTACTTTCCAGTGACCTAAAGGTGGCCATACAAGGAAACGACACATATGATGGCACAAAATGAAACTGGGGTGGGAGCCTCCATACTTTTCAGGCTTTGGGAGAGCAAAGTCCTGCATGGTCTTTGACCGTGGGGAAGAAAACAGATTAAATGTCCTACTTCTATAGCTGAGTCTCATTTGCTTACTGTACTAAGTAGGCTGCTCTGGGGAGGACAAGCGAAGGCAGTAGGCCATGTCTCGAGAATAGGAAGTAGAGTTATGAAAGGCAGAAAGAGAGTTCCTCATCGTGTAGAGATTTGTATGACTTTCCTGCCTCCTTTCTTTTCCCCTTTTTTCTGTCCTGACCCATTTTTTATGATGCTTCCTTTTCCTCTTCCCTAGGAATTCCACGGCCTCCGCACCCTCCAGATATATCTCCTTATTATCCGCTATCACCGGGCACTGTAGGGCAAATCCCCCATCCGCTAGGATGGTTAGTACCACAGTAAGGAGTTCCATTTTTTTAATTTCCTTTTTTATTTTTATTTTTTGTATAAGCATGCATATGTGGAGTGAGCCATACTTATTTCCTTTGGCCGAAATATGTATGTTGAGATGAGCATGAAGGAAACTTGCCAGTTTATGATGTAGGCAAATCAATAATTTTTAAGATTTAATGAACAAAGTGATGGGTGTCAAATAAGTAGAGAACATGTGTGCATCATTTAATGTGTCCTAATTCCTGATGACCCATGACCCATCAATGTCAAATATTAATGTAAGAAGTTAAGTGGCAGGTATTAATACAGAGAGAGAGTTGAGGAATGAAATGTCCTGGATTATCTCATTTTGGACAAAATTCTTTTTTGTTTAGTAAATTGGCTCCTGGATTACTAGCTTCAGAAACATTGTTTGTAGATTATTTGTTACACTGCTATTATCAATATAATTGTATTTGCATGTACCTGTTAGAATTTGTTGTTTCCAGTGTTTGGAATAATACAGAAACAATTTCTATTTAGAATATGTTTTCCTACCTCTGGATAGGACTCACTGCTGGGGAAGCATTTATTTGTGATGTCCACTTACCTCTTTATCAATGGATATGTCATAGTACTGGCCTTATTATTCTAATTTTGAGACTCAAGTGATCTCTGATAGCTCTTTCAGTGTGGCAGTCCCCAAAATTTATTGATTTGGAAATGGGAAAGTTGTTTACTCTGGAGAAAAGGGCCTATGTTATACTATTATGCTATACACAGCTCCACTAAATCTGCAGAATTAGAACCTGTCACTTTTTTTTACCATCCCTTCTGGATGCAGTTGTTTGCTTTTATAGGTAGTATACTGCTGAAGCCTTCTTCCCAGTCCTGCAGTTCATTATTTATTTTGTTGGGAAACAGGGTGGTCTTCATGAAAAGAATCCCTACATTTGTGGGAAAGCAAATCCTACTTATGCTACAAAATGTTCACACTTGGAAGGAAAGAGAATAATAAGTGGAAACTGCCATCAGTACCCTCAGGGTGACCTCTTCATGATACCAGCCAATCAAATTTTGGTCACTTTTTAAAAAAGTGTCTTGGCATTTGTTTGGCTGCTTCCATGTTCTTATATACATATAGGTGGATTCAACAGAATTCAGAAAAAACTGATTGATAGTTCAGAAACATTTTAAATTCATAGATACCTACTTTCCATCCTGCTGTAGATATGTACACATTTATTGAATTTTAATGCAACTGTGGTGTATGTCAAAGAGCATATAATCCTTTCAAAGATATGACAGATATTTTTATTATTTTAGTATTTATTTATATTTTTATTATCAACATTAAACATGGCACCCACCCATAGTCAAGTTGATTTGAGTATTTTTAAAAAGCCTAATCAAATAGTAACCATTCAGTTGATACATTTGAAGGACAGATGAAAAGGACTAGTGAGCATAGACAAACCTCAATCAGAAAAAGTTACGTAGCTTTCATGAGGATGCTGTTTTGCATGTTGCTGTATTTTTTAATTATTGTAATGAGGTATGATTGTCTATTGGTTACCCACAATACTTCTTGGGGACTCTCCCCCGGTAACTCTTGTCAACACTTGTTAATCTGACAAAAGGCTACAAATTAAGCTCTGTTAATTTAATGTTTTCTCACCGAGATCTAAATACCGAAAGAGGCCCAAAGCGCAACTGAAGTCCTTTGATTCACTGTACTTTATTTTGGTATAAATTTACATTCATTATTGTTTTCCTTTGGATGTGTAGCCCTCAATTAGTGTGATGGCTCCATTAAAGCAAGCAAGACTTCGCCTTTAATTATTACAACAAAACACCTAGTTTCAGCTTGGGGAGAGGGTCTCTATTGACATAAGCAGAGGTTATAAAATTTAATTAGCCATTCGTATCAGATTTATGGCATTCAAATTGTTCTGTGTTTCTTTCCTTTGATCCATGCTGTACAATCCCCAAGATTTTTGTTCTGATCAAATGAGAATAAAGCTTACTGTGCAGAGAGAAGTTTTTTAAAAATGCAAAAAATGCATACCCCTGTTTTGTTTTGTTTGTACTCATTTCCTCCCCTGTCTTTTTAGGCAAGGTCAACCAGTCTATCCAATCACAACAGGGGGGTTTCGGCATCCCTACCCAACCGCTCTGACTGTCAATGCATCTATGTCAAGGTGAGTTCTAAGTACCTAGGTCCAGACATGAGGCAACTGCTTATTCCCTTTATCTGTGTAGAACAGGAAACTCAGCTAGAAAAATACTTTTGTTTAGTTAAGTCAGGATATTCCTTTTACATTTGGGCGGGGGGAAACCCTCTCCCTGACCATCATATCAAGTTGTAAGTAACATATTGAAACCATGAGTGTAGGGATTGCATTTATATAATTTACTAACTTACTAAACAGTGAGGAAAACTCACATAATGAACCCATGATGCTGAGAAACTGGAAAACTATGTTTTTGGAAAAAAATTGGTTCCTCTGCAGTTATTTAAAACAGAGTTCTCTCCAAAGAGAGTGTAGATTTTTTTTAATACAATCAGACCTTGAAGAGAAACTACTGCTTTTCCCCCTCATTCCCAAGCTCTAATCATTTCTAGTTGACATAAAAAGTTCTAACTGATTCTCTGAAGGTTTAGAAGTAGATCTTGCTTCCCTACCCCAACCTCCAATTAATTCCAGCTAATTTTCCAAGGGCTGGTAGTTTTATTTACAAACTGCTTGGCAGCACTATGTTTAAGTAATCACTAATTGCTCCTAATGATAGTTTTATTCTCTCTTCATCTGATTTTCAGGCTAGTTAATTAAATCGGTGGAGGTTTAGACTTTCCTGATGGGCTGAAACAGCTAATCCATTTTGATGATGGCACATAATTAAATTAGCATGCATTACATAGCAAGGTTCCACATCCCCCTCATCCCTCCCTCCTTGTACCTTTCCAGTCCCAGCAGTTAATACATGAAGGTTAGTATGCGAAGCAAAACAGGAAACTTCTTGTCTAATAGAAACCACCACTGAAATGCAAAAATGAGATAATAAAAGAAACAAACTTTACATATATAAGATTAATTAATACCCTGGAATCGCTCACATAAAACTAAAACCTTCTGTCAGTGTTGCACAGAGACAGAAAAGATAGGCAGGAGAAGAGGAGCCACCTCATCTTAATTATCATTAGTAAGGCTATTCTGTTTATTTGTTGGATTTTTTTGCATGAGGGAGAACAGGGAGAGACAACAAGGATATGAGTTATATTCCTCAGATATGCCTTTATGAAAGGTATCTAGTTTAAAAGGGTATACAGCAAATTAAATACATTATTGTGGTAATGGGACGACAGAAGTACAAGTCTATTATACTTAGAGCAGTTACAGGAATTGTATGCTCCTTGCCCTGTTCCAGCACATCCTTTGATATTCATTCTATTCAGCAGCAGGGCCAGGACTTCTCAGAATTAAGTGATGGGTCATTATACTTTAAACACCATGGAGAAGCCTAGATTGGCAATTAAACAGCACTTGCTGACACTCGCTTGTGCCACTCTGTGACCCCCTTTAGATTGAGATGTTGGAGCTCGGGGCCCTCAGCCTGCTAAATTGGTAGCAGGCACTTCTCCTGACGAGGGCTGGCTCTGAAATCTGCCGGCTTCAAAGGGAGCAAGATCATGTATAAACCATAATGTGGGTGCACCATGGCTCAAAAAAAAAAATAAGGCAGGGAATAGATGAAATGTTACAAGTGCAAGGGGAAAATGAGAGAATAATGACAAATCTAATGCAACTCAAAGCAGAATTGTTGCACGAAAAAATGCATCCCACTGCTTGTGCATAAAATCAAGGCAGGCAGATGACATCCAGTTAACAGAAACATGTCAACAGTGAAGTAAAGTGAGAGTGAGTAAGAGAGAAGCCCCTGAGACAGCCAGGAACAAAAATTAGTTGTCCTTAACAAGTTACAGCTCATCATTATATTCTGGCTTGGAGCCATAAAAGCAGACAGGGGTATATAATGAGCTGCTTAGAATTTTTAGGGTGTTTACTGTAATTCTTAGAATACTTGTCTACAGAAAGAAATTTCTTAGAGCAGGGAGGGGGATCCTTTATAAAACATGGCATCTGTACAAATACACGAACACAGAGACTCAGACATGTGGCATTTACAGAAATTATGGACATGTATGAAAGCATGCCCCCTTCCCCTACCACCCATACAGAATACACTTGATAGACAAATATGTTTTTGTACAAATGCATTAAAACATTTTTGCTGATATGCATTATCTTATGGCTAAACACTCTTGGCACTATATATCACACCATTGCCCTCAAAGCTTTAGTCTTGTCCCTCTTTGACATGCAGAAGTGCAGGGTATGTGGCTTTTATGATCATGGTCTGTTGTGTTGAATAATATAAGAGGAATGATTAATATTTAATATATGTTTAACTATGTGCCTTCTCATCTGAATGTAAATACTAAGGTAGATTGTAGGTTTTCATACTACGCACACTTGCACCATTCCATCAAGGCCTAGTTCATCTTTTCTTTAAAAACTGTCTTTTGGGATCATCCCATTTTGACAACCCAGTGCTGTTGATACTGATATGCCCACTGCAGTTGTGCCTTGCAATACTCCAAAAGCTCAGCAAACTTAATAACATTTTTAAAGTGACTGAATATAAACTAATCCCAGAAGAGCAGCAATGTTACAGCAAAAAAACAAATAATAGACCTGTAGGTACCTGTTAAAGCCAAATGCATTTGATATTTTATAAGGAAGAGCACACCCTCCAAAAATGAAAAATAAATATTATTTACCTTCATTCCTTTATGCCTTGGCTATGCCCCTGTTTTACCTTCCCCCAACTTGCGGGCATTTTGCAAAACCTGGATTTCAGTTAAAATGTTTTCGGTCATTTTTTATATTCTAATTTTGCTTATGTTCTGAACATTTCACAGTAAAGTGTTTTTGTTGAACAGATTACAAAACAACACCAAAAATCCATCTCTGCTAAAAAAAAAAAATTTAGGTTTCATATGATTTTTGTAAAGTGAGAACAACTGATTTTTCCATGTAGAAAAAGGTAGTTTCACATAAACAGCCATGATGGTGAAGTCACCTGATGATGAGTGCGTCACAGAACCTCTTGAGACAGTATTTACACCTGGTTTCTCATTTACAAATACACAGCTTAGTTCCATAAAACTCAATAAAGACCATTGAAAGTATGCCCTGTTCCACACAACTGTCTCCCTTAAATAGTATATGTTTATCCTAGAATCTGTTTATTGGGCACATTAACATATTTATTTATTTATTTTACTTTTATCCTGCCCTCCCTGCCAAGGCAGGCTCAGGGCGGCTCCCATAAAACTAATAAAACAATATACATCTTATAACAATATACATCTTATAGCAAAGCATTCCAAAATGGGATCTAGGATGTGGCTTTTAAGATGTGCCTCTTATGAGAGAGGCTTCATCAGTTGGGGTGAGATGGGATGAAGAAAAGGCTTTACCATATGGGCCCAGTCCTTATTTGCTGTAGCCCTCTCACCTTTGCTTTTTGCTCCCTCTCCTGTTCCCACAATCCTTTGTGTGTTCTCTCTATCTGAAGGACAAGGGCCCATTCAACTATAATTTTTCCGTTTCTTATGCTGAGTGGTATTTTTTAAATGTTGTGTGTGTGTGTGTGTATAAAATAAATTATTTGAATTGTTTTACTTTGTAGCAAGTATGCTTATTGAGTCTTGTTTTGTAAATAGGGCTGCCAGGTCCCTCAGGAGGGCAGAGGTTCCCCCGCTAAAAGGGTCCCCAATCTGCCGGTCCGGAAAAGGCCGGCGGGGGGAACCCTGTCCCCAAAGTGCCCGGTTCGGGCCGACGTGCCTGGTGCGATGATGTCACCCAGAGGTGACATCATCATGGTGGGCATGTCGCCGGCTGATGCTGTAGCAATCAGCCTGAAAACTCTATGGTACCATAGAGTTTCCAGGCTGATTTCTAGAGCGTCAGCCAGTGACATGGCCAACATGATGATGTCACTTCTGTGTGACGTCATCGCAGCGCGGGCCCGCAACTCTCCCCCACTATTAGCAGTAAGTGACTTGGCAACTCTATTTGTAAAAGATGACTAGATGGATGTTCATATGGCAGTACCCATTAGGACTGGTCATAACTATCATCTCTCCCATTTGTTTTCTGAGTAAAAATTCTCCGATTTTCCCTTTTCTACTTTACAAAGTCCCAACCTGTTCATATCCTTAGTATCTGTTTAACATGGGTTACATCAAAACAGACATGCAAGGTATTTGGGAATATTACATAAAATACAGAACAGGTCCCATCTCTGCACGATACTTCTGTAAGATATTTTTCATGGTCCTAAGCAGCTTTTAAACATAATGCCTAAAATTTGATTGTCTGCACATTTATTTCATGGCAAAGGCTAAACAAAACTTCTTTATGATACATTTAATGAAAACATAGTTAATAAGATGCATAATGGCACATAAATTGTGGTGCAGTTAATATTTTATTACACTGCTAATACCCGTCAACAAAATAGCATCCTTTAATCCTCAGTCTGGTTTGAGATTCAAATCTCCAGAGGCTGGTTCCCCCATACTATGCTATGACTAGGATCTGTGTGCTTTACAGGGAGGTAGATGAACAGAAATTCCATCGCTTTTCCATGCACTAAATTTGTTACTGTGTTAAGAGATGTTAAAAATCCTGAAGTCTTCTGTCAATAGTTATAATAATTGGGTTGTTGTTGTTGTTCAGTCGCACAGTCGAGTCCGACTCTTCGTTGGGTACTTGGCTGTAATTATGTTTTTTAAAAAATATATATGCCTATTATTAATTATTGCTGCTAGTTCTCATGTGCTTGTCTAAATTTTGTGTGCTTTTTGTATGCCTTTTTGTTATATGTGTGTACACACCCCTCCCCATTCATTCATTTTTATTCTGACGATTTACACAGCTTTCTCTCCTCTAGGTTCCCTCCACATATGGTCCCTCCACATCATAGTTTACATACAACTGGGATCCCTCATCCAGCCATAGTCACCCCAACAGTCAAACAAGAATCTTCCCAGAATGACGTTGGCTCACTCCACAGCTCGTAAGTTCTTTATACTCCTATGTCTTTGGACGCATTTTGGTTTAATCTTTGGTTAGCAGTTTGGTCTTTGCTTTGTCTCGTTATTGTAGAAGTTGTGATGGGTGCTTTGGATTTGGATACACAAGCAGCCACTAAACTACATCAGCCTCTGGATTGTTCAGGATGAATCAATACCAGATGACACCCAAAAAGGCCACATTAAAATCAGTCTCCCTGGACCCACTTTTCCTTCATCTTGAGATTAAAGTGTCTATAAAAATAGGTTTGCTGACTGGCTTATTTAGTTATGTGGAATCTGCAGCAAACATAAATAAACAGTTAATGACACAAGGTTGTGAACAAAGGTTACTGGCTGGAGCACTCTGGAATTCCTTATCTTTATATTCAAGGCTATCAGTAATGCTGTTTTTCTAATGCTACCACCAGCTTTAATAATTGATTTGACATGCCGGAGATGTAACAAGCAGGAACCCTCAATTGGTTAATAGTATGGAGCACAGAGCTCTGTGTTGCATTGTGGTCTGCCTGTCCCAGTTCTCAGCCATGATAGCAAGAATGAGAAAGGGTGTTTTTTCCTTCAGTGATTGTTTTCATCTGTATGCCAAATTAAAATCAAAATGTTGTCTATACTATCTTTTTTAATGTTCTTATTTATCAGGGTCCTTAAAGCAGATATTCAGAATATATAGATATATTTTTCTGATATTCTGTAATGTGCTAGGAGTCAAAACAATATTGTACTTTTCCTCTTGTAATTTTGTGTAGCACCCTACACAAAAGTTTAATAGTATCATACACAGAAGTTTAATAACATCATATAGATATGTTAAGTAGACGTCCCTTTTGTACGTATGTACAAAGATGATGATAATACCCTTGACAGCTAGTCACCAGATTTTCAAATGTAAGGTAAAGAAATGTGATCCCATTAAAGTGATTTGAATTGTTCTAGAAGGAAAGAAACATAAGAACATAGAGGAATTTAGAATGCATTATCTTTACAAGTTCCATCTTTTTGAACCACCCAGAAAACATCAAGACTCCAAAAAAGAAGAGGAGAAAAAGAAGCCACACATAAAGAAACCTCTCAATGCATTTATGTTGTATATGAAGGAAATGAGAGCAAAAGTTGTAGCAGAATGCACATTGAAAGAGAGCGCAGCCATCAATCAAATCCTTGGTCGGAGGGTAGGTAACTCATCAGGTCTGTATCTGTGCATGTCAGGGATGCGGTGTGCATGTTTACTAAGGGTGGCAACGTGAGTACTACATGCACCTAAAATGACAGGATAAGGACTGTATAGTTACATTGTGTGATTAAGGGCCATGTGTCTGCTCAGTGGAACATCCCAAATTCTCTCCTGGTTCTGCATCCTAAAGTGCTTTGGAAACACTTCTGCCTTACAACAGGCTTACACCACTTCTGTGACCCTGCAAGCCAATTACAGTCCAGTATGCTGTGGTTTGCCAAGTGCTTGATAATCAGCTTGTGTTTACAGTCTGTGACAGCAGCAAAACTATGGTCTTGGGAGCATAATTGCTAAGATATAGAATATAAATATCTTAAATACTGAACCTCTAACAAGCCACAGTCTGAAGCTGCTGGGTTGCATTTGACTTGGTAAGTTTGTGCAGACTTACATTAAAGGCAATAAAATTTGTGCTGATGGAATACCAGTGTGTCAAGTGAGGAATGAGGACTAAGTCTAAAAGGTTTTTAAAGGGTAGCCTCTTTTATGGACATTTCTTGTACATGTCATTCAAAAGAATGGTGATTAAGATGGAACAGTATTTGGACGATTATACCTTTCACTTTTCTAAAGGGAAAAGACTACTCACTGTAAAAGGTTACTTGAGCTGCCCTGAGTTAAATAAAGCTATGAAATAAATCTCATGTTGTATTACTAATTTGCTTGAGTTCTCTGAGCCTTGGCAGTAAATACCTATCATGTACATTCTGTGGTACTAATCTAGTGTTGTGTTTGTGGTTTTGTTTGCTTTCTTTCTTCCTCAGTGGCATGCATTATCAAGAGAAGAACAAGCAAAATATTATGAACTAGCCAGAAAGGAACGACAGCTCCACATGCAACTTTACCCCGGCTGGTCCGCACGGGATAACTATGTAGGTGGCTATGTAGGTGGAATTTTTTTCAGTAGTAGAGCTTGTAGACAAGTACTGCTGTTATCTGCTGAAGTACGCCCACACACGGAAGACAAGCACTACTAATCCGGTAATTCTAGCGGATGTTTTGGTTTTGTCGCCAACCCAATTGGATACAATTAGCACCCCCTCTACTGGAGGAGGGTCCCTTTCTTGGGATAGTAAAGGTCAACTAAAAGACTACAACTGAGGTGTGTCAGTAGAGCTCTGTGGGAACAACATTCTTGCAGTAAGTCTCCCTGCTTTTGTGCAGTTTACAAAACAAAGTTAAAAAAGAGCTCCTTCTCTATTCTCACCCTCATTTCCTTCCCCGACCCCCCAAATTAGTGCCTTGTTGCATACCTGTGTGAGAGTATCGTGGAAAGTGGAAGAATGGCTTACCCTAGCTTCAGAGAAGGACTGGCAAAGACTTTTTGGAAGTCTTGCTCTCAAGTGGGGCTAAATAAATTATTCCACCCTCTACTTTTAAAAATATTTTACTTTATTGCACTATTGTCTGTCATGGTTGTTTTTTGAACAATGCTTTTATTGATGGTGTCTTTGCCAACTACCATGGAACCGTTGTTAGTGATCACATCATGATATGTTCTCATTTGCTGTGTTGTTCCCTTTCAGAGGGCATAAAGATGACTGCTTAGCTTCAAGGGTCAATATCCTGATCCATCACATGAGATACATATAAACAGCCTTCCACATGTGTTGCCAGTGTAGATGGATAGCTGATGAGTGTTGTGTATTGCCACGTTTGTTTGAGCCATATTGAAGTGGCTGGGTGCTGTGAAGGGATGCAGATCAGCATCCTCCAGTTGTTACTCAGCGCCTATGACCATCACAGAATGGAGAGCCAAACCCTGTAGGTACTAAGTAATTGTAAAGCCTACATTAAAGGAATAACTACATCTTACTTAGAAGTATGGCCAAAAGTAACGATTTTGTGCTGCGTATAAATTGGTAAGGATCCATGAAATGTCCCAAATGCAATTAATCTCTGAAAGGCTCTGATAATCAAGCAGAGCCAGAGCCAGATTTATATGCATACTAAGTACGTTACAGTTTATGGGCCTTTGATTCTGTAAGTTATAGTTTAAGGGCCTCTAAATATTTTTTTAAGAATAGTGAGTTTCCGTTTCAAAATAACATACATTTTTCGTAATGTTGTGGGGGCCTTTTAAATTTGATATCGTTTAGGGCCTCCACATGTCTTAGTCCAGCCCTGAGCTGAACCCAGATGCTTTCACTGTAGCAATGCTTAGTGGAAGATTACACAGTAAAAGGTTTTTTGGGGATATCTGTCAGAGGCAATTGTAAGCTGCTTAACAGCATTAAATTCAAAATTACAATAAGAATTGCCTACAATCTGGCATAAGTGCTATGAACAATAAAAATGAAAATCACCTGTAAAGAAGACCAAAGCAGCCCAGGTGTATCTGGTTTTAGCAAATGCCTTCTTAAACCAAAATGGTTTGCAAACCTTCAGGTAAGTTAGGGGACAGAAAATTTGATGGCTGTCTTGTAGGGTTACCAGGCAGTGGTTGGCAACCAGAGGAAGGGTTATGGGGGGCAGTATCCCAGAAGAAAAATTGAAAAGAAAAATAACGTCTTATCTACTTATAGGAAGTTCTGACCATAGAGTTCCTGCTAATTTCTATAGTTACCTGGAAGTGATGATACCTGTAGGAATTGCCAGAAACTCTATGGTAAGAGTACCATGCTAAAAAGTTCTATAGTCAGGACTTCCTGTAAGTAGACAAGGCCTTATTTTTCTTTTCAATTTTTCTTCCCAGGATGAGCACACACTCCTTAGGTTGCTGGCTCTGGGTTGGGAAATACCTGGAGATTTGGGGGGTAGAACCTGAGGAAGGCAGGGTTTGGGGAAGGGAGAGATTTCAATGGGGTATAAAGCCATAGAGTTCACCTTCCAAAGCAGCCCTTTTCTCCAGGTGAACTGATCTCTGTTGCCTGGACATCAGTTGTATTAGATCTCCAGACACCACCTGGAGGTTGGCAAGCCTACCCCCAATTTGGCCCCAGTTTTTGTCCATTGATCAGGTGAGCACTGGTGGCTAAGGGCTGCAGTTACCTGACAGTCTCCCACCATAAGAAGGCAAATGGGAACCCTAGTGTTCAGGGTAGCTGGTTCTATAAACAACAGCCATAGCTGACAAAGGTCTACCTGCTTTGCTTCCCCTAGGATGATCTGTTGTAAAGGAGGCCCAGTACCTTTTAAGACTTGTGTTATGCAAAAAATTTAAACAGGTACTATATTATTAATCCCTGCATGACAAGCTGTGCTTCTGAAATTTACTCTTTTTATAATTGTAAAAGGTACAAAGATCCTGGCCTCCTGTCATTGTTGCCACTGATAGTTAAGTGTCGTATATGCACCATTCTTAACTGGTTGGGCCATATTCTCCCCCCCCCCTTTAATATACTGTTAAAATACTGAGGTGTTTGTTGTTGGTGTTTTCCAAAAGTGTAAATTTATAGTTCAGAAAATTAGGCTGTGTTCTACCATAGCTGTAATCAGTTTGCCCGTGTAAGCAGATCCCTCTATGCAGAGAGGCACAAGGATGTGTTAGCAAGTAACATTTAAAGAATTCCATTTGCTGAATGAACCTTAGGGTTTTCCAGGTGAGGCTGACAAGTGATTGGGGGACTTACCAGGAGCCTCCAGGAAAGGGGAGAGAGGGTTTGGGAGAGGGAACTCTGAAGTTAGTTTCACATTCCTTTTAAATGCTTTCCCTCCATTGGAAATAATGGAGGATGGGGGCACCTTCTTTTGGGGCTCATAGAAATGGACCCCCTGGGCCAATCTTTTTGAAACTTGGGGGGGGGGGGAGTTTAGGAGAGCAGCTATGCTGAAAATTTGGTGCCTCTGCCTCAAAAAACAGCATCCCCAAGCCCCAGATACCCACAGATTGATTCTCCATTATACCCTGTGGGGACCGGTTTCCATAGGGTATAATGGAGCACCCAGTAGCTATCCCCCCCCCCCGCTTTCTGATAGCCCTGAACTGGGGGGTCCCTTGCCCCTAGCTGGGGATTGGCAACCCTAATGAACCTTGAAGATGAAATATTTATTTGAAAACATGTAGTATCAAAATCTGTACACAACCCTTTTATTCGAAGTTGTCTTCTTTAAAATTGATTCCTTTGACTTCCAATTTCTTCCTGTGCTTTTGAACATAAAACAGACGCTTGATAACCTCTTTTGAGGAGAGTGTTTTCCTGACAACCTATGATGTACCTTTTCCCTACTTATTCATCACCGAATGCATTGCCTGTATTTGCTGTTACAAATGGACTACAGTGAGACTATCAGACCACAGGGCCGAGTCATTCTTGGTCCTCTGCAGTATAACTTCCTCTTGGGAGTTCAAGAGGGAGTAGCATTGGGATGTGCCGTAATGCTTGAAAGAGTTTCAGAAAATATTCTCTCTGCCTGAATGACTGTGTCACTGACAGATGGGCATGTATGGTGTCTTAAATGTTTAGGACCTTTACATTTGTCCTCAGCATGTGAGCACTGAAAATCTCTTTCTTCTCATGTTAAAAAGGACAGGATGAGAAAGCTGATGCATCCCCAGCAGCTTGAGGCTCTATCCCCCCCTGACCTTCAGGGGGAACCTCACTTCAGTAGGAAAGCTCAATAGCTTTGGATCACACAAGCACATGTACAAGGGTTTTACTTTTCTCTCCACATCTCTCAAAATTCTTGAAGTTTATCCCTTCTTGTGGGCTTTATTTGGACAACAGACTTTCCCAGGATTTAAAAAAGCAAGTGTTTGTGTATATATGTGTGGTGGGATTTTGTAAGGGGATCTCCCATCGGGTTCTTGTTATCTATCACACACAGAATGGCATCTGCAATCCCAAATCAGGCACTGAAGGGTTTTTTGGATATTTTATTTTTTTTCCAGAAATTCAAGCAAAATATCTAAAATTAGATTTTTTAAAAAAATCCAAATCAACGAAAATATCTCAGTTCACACATGACTGTGGCCCTAACAAGGTTAGCTTAGGAATATAAGGTGTTGCCACTAGGCTTACAGCTAGCCCATGATCATGTGGGGGCATCATTTGTATGAGCTTGTACATCCACATGGATAATAGGAACAAATTGTTGTAATCCTAGTCCTATTACATTGCTTATTAGGTGTCTCGTTCTTTTAGTTGCATTGATTTGCACTGTATAATCAGCCTTGTGTCTCAGCGACAAAGGCAGACAATAAATAAAGTAAATGAGTAAATAAACAAAAATTCCCAAGCCTAGAAAATGGGCTGCTGGAGACAAAATTCTAGCCACATTCTGACTCCACTAAGGCCAGATATGTATTTGTATACACACACGCACACACATACATCTACATTTTCCCTTTACCCCATCCTGATCATAGTGGACATGCTGAGTTGAAACCCAAAATGAACTGAAGTTAAAACTGTAGTGGCTCCAAAGGTTTATTGTAAGGCACACATTATTTATTAATTAATGCTAGAGCCCCTGTTACTTGTAGACATTTTGAACACTTAGTAAGGAAGTTCCACTAAATTCTCAGTTACTTTAGTACAGCGCCTCAGTGTATTACATCTTTACAGAAACAAGCACATGCACAGTCCTCCTCCTATTACTAGAAGGTTCTCCTGAACAACAATTTACTTGTCACATACAAAACAGCAGGGTAGCAGTTTACAGCCTGAATGAGCGAGGAGGAACAAGTTCAAAGGCCTTATGCCTTGAGACCTGCAGGAGCTACATCTTCAAAAAGAACATTCACATCTCCTCTTCTTACTGGTACATGCCAGGGAACATAAACATCATAGTGGACATGCTGAGTTGAAACCCAAAATGAAACGTTGTGTGGGAACTAGACCAAGCTACTGAAGAGAAGACATCACAAATCTAGGAAAGCCTTTTCCTTACCTTCCTTAGGGATATAGCCAATCCTTAGTAAACCAACAAGTGTTCTCATTCTAAGGACATCAGTTTACACTTGTATAAATAGAGCACTCGGTGCCTGTTACTTCCTTGTGAATGTACATTAATAGCCTTTTCTTATTTCTTCATATATAGAAGCATACGTGACCACTGGGCTGCTTGTAGTCACTGACTGGACAAAAAGCAATAGTTGTTGTCTTCATGGAGTTAATAAAGAAGAAAAAACTCTTTAATGTTACCAGTAGTTTTATATCCATTTGTTCCATTATCATTTTGTTTTCCTGCCTTGCCACTATTGAATGACCTTTTGTTACGACTGTTTGAAATATCTTATTATACTAATAAATTCTTCCAACTTATTCTGTTAGTTGATATAGCTTACAAAAGGATCCATGTTTAACATAAGTTACCATAAGTCCATTTGTACTTTTATTTATTCATGAGAATTTCTCAGACTTCATAGAGTGACTTTTGCATAGAGCATTTTCTTGCAGACTTGTTTGTGTACTAAAAGCAAAAGCATAATATCTGGGTCAAATTTATAAATAGTGTGGGCCACCATTCTTATTTGATGTTGACTAGTTCTGGCTCCAGAGGGTTGTTGGCTCCCGTTTTTCAGTTTTTTTTAATATTCTAAGCCAGCAACAGTCCATATAGCAATGATCATTATGTCTTTCTTTTTTTTTTTCTTCAGTTGGACTGGATTGGTTTTTTTAACTGAAAAAAGAAACTGTTTACGCCAAGGCACATACTTTCCAGATGTGTCAAAGTAATTCTTCTACCAACTTTTTGTTTTGTACTTTTACTAATTGTCATGAGTATTACACAGGAAAGAGCTATTAACATTTTTTTTTTAGAGCTGCCTGATCAATCCTGGGCTCGTTTTCCTTTTTGTATATGACATCAGTTATGCTATTATGATGGTTGAAATATCCACACAAGTGGAGAACAAGTTATGCAATTTGAGCTGTTGAAAGGACCACATTGCCACACTCAATGAAGCTGGTCCTGGGGGGGGGGGGATGTATACAGTTCTAGGAGGCCTTGCAGAACAGTTCTTTCCCTTTATCCTCTTGAAAGAAGGGTTTGTAGCCATCATTTCATGTATTTCTGTTTCATTCAGGGCAAGAAGAAGAAGAGGAAAAGGGACAAACAGCCAGGAGAGACCAATGGTAAGTAAATATTTTATTTATTCTCTAGTGGAACAATGGAGACCACAAGTTCCTAATACTGGTTATGAAGGAGTCAGTTAGTAATGTGTCAGTCTCCTTAGGAAAGGGCCATTGCTACATCCAGCTTTTGCTTGCTGGATTTTAAATAGATAATTTGCTTATTGTAGGGCTTTTAAAACTAGCAGCCACAATTACATGCATGAGCAGCATATTGCAACAGTAGTCCAAGTTGTGCTTAGCGGCAAAACCATTCACTGCAGAGCCATAGTTTGTTAATGCCTGCACCATTATTACGAAAGAAGTCTGCTGAGTGTGAGTGTGTCTGTGCACGTGTGTGAGTTTGGTATTAATATGGGCTGTGTGTTCTGATGCATGCCTTTACAGTGGTAAATTGAAGCCATTTTTTTTAAATTAAGGAGGTTTGCCATTCTCTAGGAAATTAGAAATACTGCATAGGCAATACCATAGTCGATTTTTTTAAAAAGCCCTGATTACATTTTTCTTTGAAGCCTTTGTATAATTTGTTCTTTTTTTTCAGAACACAGCGAATGTTTCCTAAATCCTTGCCTTTCACTTCCTCCGATTACAGGTGCTAATGTCATTTTCCGCCATTTAAAATAGTTTTGTAAACTGCTTTTAATTTTTTTATCCTGCCATTTTAGATTTTATTAAGATTTAAACACTGACATTAAAAATAATTTTTACCATTCACACGTTTGTAGTGTGTGTGTCTATATATATATATATGTATAGATATATATATTCATGTGGTATGATTGGTAGTTTTTTTGGTTTTGTTTCTAATTTGCTATTCATTACAATTGCTATTAAACAGTAATACAGTAAAAAATAACTCAGTTATACTAACTGTGCAAATTGAATATGCAGTATTTCTTTAAAGAGACTGATGTAAACTGGAAGAAACTTAATATTGAACCTCCTTAATCTAATGGCATTTACGCGGCACCCACTAAAGTCTTCTCATGCCAGCATGCAACCACATCTTTTTTTAAAAAAAATTGTTTTTTCATTTCTGCTCAGACACATCCATTATTTACTTGCTTTACTTGCATACTGCTTGCTTCCATGCTTCTGATCATGTTATTTCTGGCTGGAACTAACATACCCATTTGCTATCTGCTTGTTCTGATCCATTTCTTTTTTTAAAAAGTTTTTAAAAAAAAAAACAAACCAAAAATGTTTATTTCCAAAGCTGCATTATCCCAAACCCCTCCATAAATTTCTTTTATCCCCTTTTTATTTAAACCTAAAGAGGAAAGCATGTTAGTGAACTAATTTCCATACTTAGCTTCTTTTCTTCCTGTGCTTTCCCCCCCTGTAAGAAATATCTAAACAACAGTACAGTGCACAAAGCATTATTCCCACAAACCGATTTGCATTTTGGGGGGGTCTTGAATTGATAGATCGTGTTTCCAGTTCCTCTTAAATCCTTCTCCTCCTCCTTTTTTTTTAAAAAAGGCAGTGCTTATCAAAGGGATACTGCAGCTTTAATTGCAACAGCTAATTTCAAGAATATTATATATGCAATATTCACTATTTTAAAAATAAAACATTCAGAAGTCGATATTTTGCAATTAATAATGAGGTCATTTATTTTTATTTCCTTTTTTATTTTAATTTTTCTTATTTTATCTTTTTCTTTTTTTTCCTCTTTCTCTCTCTCTTTCTCTCTCTTTTTCTGCTCGCTTCTTTCTTGACCTCATTCAGACCTGAGCGCTCCTAAGAAATGCCGAGCGCGCTTTGGCCTTGATCAACAGAATAACTGGTGCGGTCCCTGCAGGTGTGTATAGTCTTCCCCCGACTTGCTATGGCTGGTTTTGCAGCTGGTTTATTTGGTACTTCCCCCTGCCCCTCCCTCTTCTCCTGCTTTGTTGCTTTATAGCTCTGTGTTGTGATCTAGAAGACACAAGGGAGTGGGACGCTGCTGCGAATTATCATCTCTTTCTGTTTAAAGGATTTTGCTCTCCCCCCCCTCATTTGTGTTTCCTCCACCCACCTCACTGCCGCTAGCTGAAAAAATACCCACTGTAAGACAGCATCAGCCTAGGCCTACACACAAAACCCATCCTCCTCTGTGGAAAGTTGCATATCTTTTTACAAACATTGCAAACATCCTTTGATATCACAGTCTAGAGTGCATCAGGGAAGGCATAAAACTAAGTGAAGGGAATGCACAGCAGGCTTAGGCATTGTAGGTTTGAGTCGCCTTGCAGAGGTCCTCTTCTTTCATGCCCTTTGGTGTGAAAGATTGCCAATTGAACTGAGAGAAATGTTAGCTAAAGCTAAGATTTCACGTCCAACTGAGCTCTATCCACCATTGTGTTGTATTTTTTGTGTTTACCTTGTGCTAACAGATGCAAATACTCCAAAGAAGTGTCGGGCATTGTTCGGGCTTGACCGACAGAGTTTATGGTGCAAACCATGCAGGTATACTACCCGTTAGGCCTTTGGGGAACTAAAAGCATTCTGTCATCTTAGTGTTACATGTGTGATTTATTTTTTAATCTTTTACCCCTTCCACTCCCTGCCTTCCCTGCTACTACAACATCGATTGCTAATAAATATTTATCTTGCTAATTCAATGCAAATTTCTTCCCTTTCTTGACCAATAACTGATTTCTTGGTGGTAGCTGGGAATTGGTACACCCCTGAAATGCAGAAGCTAATGTTTCTTGGTCAAACAAGTATGTTGTGGACATTTACACGAGCTTCTGTATGTGTGCCCACAGTCTCCAAAGGATTGCAAAAGATTGTATCACTGCAGCTCCAATAATGTCACTATGACAAATGAGAATTTTACAGGTCATAAGCAAAGTCTGTTAATAAATTCAATAGCATGTTTTAAACTCTACATTAAATATGCTTTTGGCAGCTCATATTATTCCTAAGATTCATATTTGGCATGATTTTTAAGATGCCTGAAGGAAATCTTTGCAGTGCCAGCTTGTTACTGGCCCATTAGGTTCACATCTATTGGACAAGTTATTTTGTTACTCAGATGTTCAAGTTTATAGATAATTGGCACCAAAGGCCAAAACATTTGAAACACTTGTTCTACAACAGGTTTAAGTGAAACCTGTAACTCCATGGATAAATTCTGTAGGCACCTGTTCTTTGGTGAAGGGAAACAAACTATCTCTTGTTGCATTCTTTTTCCCTATATGGTTAAATTTGTTATTTCTCTGTTCTGATCCAAGCAGTCTTTGAATTTGGAATATTATGATGGTAGGTATTTCAGTCCGATGCACACTCTTCTCTGTATGTAGTGCTTCCCTCCTCACCTTTCCCCTCTTATTCACACCCATACCATGTGCTTCATCCCTTTTTTAGAATATAGAGCAGTTATTCATATTCTGCATGTTGACCCTGTTAGTTGTGTGATGCTAAGTTTTAAACATGGATTGAAACTGTACTGTCCGTCTAATTGTTAGATAAAGTTCATGCATCGTCCTTCAAGGGCTGCATTTCCCCTAAACCCTGTGACCTCCCATCTGATGCATGCTCAAGCACTGTGATTTGTGTGGCAGGTGCACCAATGATAGTAGAGGTCAATTCAATACAAATATTAAATTTCTTTTAAAAATCACAATTTCAAGGGGAATAATACTTGGATACCAGCTTAAACAGTGAACAGGAGGGCTTAAGATAACTAATATAGTCTATATCTAATTAGGTATATCTGGGTTTTGACGGTATACGAAACAAGTAGTTGTGTGACCTATAGATAGTCATTTTTATATTTGTCACACTTGCAGGGTTGAACCACTAAAATCAGTTGTACATAGGATTGCGCTGAGTGTGCTGTACAGTTGGAAGAACTAGGCTCTAAATCCCTGGTAACAAGGGGATATTAGGAATAGAGAAAGGGGCTGATGAGCCAGCAAGCTTGGCTTCACCTGTTGACCTGCAGCCACACAAGCTGAGACTTTAGAAGTAACCCTAAGCAGGTCTACTTGAAAGCAAGTCCAGTATTATTCAGTGGTGCTTGATCTTAGGAAACTGTCCTCAGGATTATGGGCAAAGGGCTCCCTTCACCCTTTGTCTTCCAGTATGAACATTATATATCTGTTTTGCTATTCACCCTGGAAAAGTGGGCAAGATTATAAGCTGCTTTATACTCAGTCAGGTCCATCAAGGTCAGTAGTGTCTACGCAGACTGGCAGTGACTCTCCAGGTTCTCAGATAGGGGTAGAGGAACCTAACTGATTCTGGGATGCAGTGGGCTTGGTACCAGGGGGTTAAACCAAAAGCCAGGTGGGAAGCCCTTGGGACCAGTCTCCAGTTGCCTACTGTAAATCATGCTCCTGCCATTTACTATCCATCTACAGAAGCCAACATTCTACTGTTCTAAAGCTTCAAGCTTAAAAGGATCCCAAAGTCTTTATTATCATGGCATTTTGATTTAATTCAGCAAGCATTGTTACAGGCTAGGATCTTTGTTTAAAAGTAACATTCTTCAAACCAGAGCAAGCAAATTAACTTTGCATGATTTTTATCAACTTTATTATAATGGATTTTGATAAACTTTTTTAGGTTGTGGCTTCTCTCCCCCCACCCTTTTCCCCTTTGATTCCAGTGTTTTTCTAAAATTGAATTTTGAGAAATAGATTGTGCAATGCACAGCTCAAAAATGGGAGATAAACTAGCCTCTCCACATACAACATTATGCACGTTGAACTGAATGCACATAGAGGGGGAGTGGACCTGAACATACCTACCCTATGTCCTGCCTGTGTATAATTGCTGGCTCTCTGTTCCCACAGGGTGTATGCTCCCTACTGTGATTAGAAACATTTGAAAAAGCAGCATTCCCAGTCATGGGGAGAAGGCCTATGCTTGTACACTTCCTATGTGCATGGATTCTGCTCACAAGCAAGTAATCATGCTTAGGTGGGACTGGTGTGCATTTCACCCAGCCCCATGGTATTGATTTCAGCGTGCATAATGATGTGTGTAGAGAGCTACACTAAAATAGTGATGGATAGAGCTCACAAACCAGGCACTTGAGCTCTGTCAGAAATAGCATCAGTTTCCAGGAATTGGCTTCAGGGATTAATAAGAAAGAGACAGTGACTCTGATGTAATTATTAATTTTTCCAGTGTATTTAACATTCCAAACATACATTAGTTTCTGTTAGGAATCTATCTTGATCTTTGTTTTAGGAATGCACCTACATAGAGAATCATTATCTAGAACACAGAATTCAGCATTTTAAAGGTCAGAACAATCATTTGACTGCCGTCAAGTAAGAGGCTTTTATAGTTGGTTGTTTAAAGCTATCATCACTGCCATTAAGCAAGGCGCCTTCACATTTGAATTTCAGCTATTTCTCGATATTGCTCCACATTCTAAATAAAAAGGCATTGTTGAGCCAGTTATTCTGATCAAGCTTTACCATCCCTGAAAAATAGATTCATATGCTCAAGGGTTTACCCAAAGCTGTTTTGTATACTTGGCAATTCTGTGGGTCTTCCAATGAAGCACAGAAAACATCCTGAAAACCACAGCTTCCAGTTATTGGGGGGGGGGGGTTAGTAGCTAGTTCTGAAGCTTTGAAGAGAGGTCTAAAAGGAGTAGGCAAAGTCTATATGCCCGGGGGGGGGGTGATGGGATTACCGTTGGTTGATAGAAACTGTACAGTGTTCTGCCCATTCCTCTGACAAGTGGGATAAATTATACATATGAAAATATATGAAAGTTTGCTTTCATTATCTAAACTCTAGACTTAGCGCAGAATCTTTGAAGGTACATTCATCAGTGAGCTTGCCTTTTATTTTTTGTGAGCAGGGAAATATAATTTGATAGAATCATAGATCACGGTTGGTTGGTCGGTTGGTTAGTTAGCTAGTTGGTTGGTTGGTTGGTTGGTTGGTTAGCTAGTTAGTTAGTTGGCTGGTTGGCTGGCTGGTTGGTTGGTTGGTTGGTTGGTTGGTTGGTTGGTTTCCTTCATTTGTACTCCACCTTTCTCCCCAGTGGGGAGCCCAGTGTTCCCTCTAAACTGAGTTAGTGTGAGCTAGCTCAGTTTTTTTTAGACTCTGGCTCACACATTTTTGTGTTAGCTCAGGAAGGATGGCTCCAGAGCAAACTAATTTATGCAGCAGCCAAATCGCTCCCTCACAACTTTAATGCCAGGAGCTCACAAAGTAGAATTTTTGTTCACAAGACTCCACAGCTTAGAGGAAGCATTGGTGGGGGCCTGAAATGGCTTATATCATTCTCCCTTCCTCCATTGTATCCTCACAACAAATCCTGTATGGAAGGTTAGGCTAAGAGTGTATGCCTGGCCCAAGGTCAGTGTATGACTGGCCCAAGCTTTCATGGCAGAGCAGGGATTCAACCTGGGCCCCCAACTCTAATCTGTGCACCACACTGACACTTTCTAGTTTGTGCATTATGTATTTCTAATCTATTGGGGTATGCAACAATCATTTTATATAACCTTAGACACACCAGCTCCTGGTTGTTGTTGTTTTACTCCATCTTTTGCCTCAATCATACTGGACAAAAGACTGATTCTGACTTTTAAGTGACTTAAGGAGTGGGTGACAATCAAAGTCATAAAAATACCATTTGTATCTTGATTGTATTTTGTCATAGTGGGCTCTGGCTTTTGTTAGCCAAGTAGATTTTTAAATTTTGACAAAAAAAGAGTAGGTGGCAGGGAGGTGGAGGAAACTGAATTTGGGTGCTGATCTCAGCCCTATTTAAGGATGAAATTTCAAGTGCAGAAACGTAGCTATCTTCATTCCCTTAATAAAATAACCTATCTCAGTCTTGTTGGCATCATATGGACTTACCATAATATGGTATGCCCGTGATTGCAAAATCTTTTATCAAGGAGAAGCATCTGAGAAATTGAGTGGGAGGGGAAGTGTTTCACCTAGAGATCCCTTCCATTGTTCCATAAAGTGTACCTGTCCCTGTACCATTTGTGCTGCATTTGTGCTATTAAGGGCTACCAACAGCATGGTGACTCATCCACAAAGTCTCCATAACTTTTACTGGTAGAGCTCACTGTGGTATTTGGAAAATACTGCTGTCCAGCCAAGATAGGAGTATTTTGCATGTTGTGTGCTGAACATCTTCATATAATGGGCTCCCCTAAATATTAGCATCACTCTGTTAATATAATCTTGTTCATTTCCCATGGGTTGGTCAAAAAATTGCTGCTTTGAACTGTTGATATGGTAACATTGCCTCCTTTCAGCCTGAAGGGACTAATTAAATAGTAAGGAATAAAGAACATGAAATAGTTCAGGCCAGTGGGTTACATTAATTTCTTGCTAATAGATTTCCAGTTTTTATTACTCAAGGTAGGAGACTGCTAGCAAGGTTCTGTTTAGAGCCCACCAAATTGCCTTTTCATCTTTTAACTTGCCTTAATAAAGCATGGAGTGCTGTTGCCTGCCATCTTGCATATTTTCTCTTTTCTATTATTTTCTGCTCATTATCTTCATCTCTGCTTTTGTTATTTCATTTCTTAAAGTTTTAAATGCATGACTGTCTTAGTTTCTAGCATGTCTTGATCAGCAGGCTAATGTGGTTAAAATTCTTCATTGCCCTAACAATTGACTTTGCTTTATGGAACTTTGGACGGAACCTGAGTCTTTTGGCTGGGGCGGGGGGGCGGAGTTAGTCACTTCCCGGATTCCTCCAGGAATGATAAAGAATAGGCTCTCTAGGATCCCTACCAGTATAGATGCTAGTATTTTGGATGCAGGCTCATCACAGGAAGTTTTAATGTCCCCTCAGAGGCTAAAGGTGATCTGGCAGTGCATTGTACCTACACAAGCCTCAGTGAAGTGAAAAGGAACAATATGAAAAGGAAAAGTGGTAGGTGAATAGCTCTCTTAGTGGATATAGTCCTCCTCTTGGATACGTAAAGGGTAATTCCCAGACTGCAGATATAATTTCTTGTTCCTTTTTTGGTATTGAGCATGACTAAACCAGTGAAAAATTCCCCGGCTGACTCTTATAATTCAGTGTTAGGTCAGCATAGAGCTGGTCTTCTGCCCTTTTGCTTGTGGAGACAGCTTCAACAAACCTCCATTGGATATATAAGCTTACATATTTTCACCTGAGACTCTTAGGATTGCCAAGGTGTGCTAATAATGTAATCATTACATTGACTTGTCCTTTTGGCCAAAAAACTATGCTTGCTGTTGTTTTTTTTTAAGAATCTGTGGTGCCCAGTGGGTACCTGCTTTACAGGATGCTTGCATTGAATGCCTAATACTTTTGCTGTGCCACCAAACATATTTCCTGAACGTAAGGCAGTAATTTCAGTGGAAAAGTAGCATCCTTTGATTTCATTGATTCTGATAAATGCGGTTGGAGGGGCAGCTTGGTCTAATAAGTTTAACTTTTTGTGAAGCTCTGTTTTCTAATTGGTTTTTTTTTAATGTACCTGTTATTGTTTAGTCTGTACACTCCATCTTTGAAGTTGCAGGAATGAGTTCAGGCAATATTCCTATAACAACAAAGTAGAAAAAAATAGTTCCTTTTCCCAACCCCACCCTTACAAAAATGTGATAAGCCACAACCTGCAGGTCATTCAACCAGTTATTCTTGTTAATTTGGATGATATTTCTGTTCATCTTTCTTTTCTTCATTCCCCCCTTTGATTCTTCCTATTGCTCTCTCTTCTATTTTTGTTTTTTGTTTTGTTTGTATGTGTGACATTGATGTGTTTTTTTTTCTTATGGTGTGGTTCTGAACAGAAACAAGCAGAAGTGGTAGATCTTCGACTACAATTATATCGCAAAGGTGGGGGTCTCTTCTAAAAGAGGCAGGAAGTCACTGAAAGGAAACTCCAGAGTCAGTCTTTCAGAACTGTTTGATATCAGCTAAAGAAAACAATCTGTACTGTTTTTTAACAGGATGATAGGAATTTAAACAGCTCAAAAATAAATCTGGTTGTTCCGAAGAGAACCTGACACTGATTGTTTGTTTAAGTTTTTTAAGTGAGACAAAAAGTCAATTTTTCTAGACAGTAGAAAGTTGAATTCCTTAAACTAATAATCAGCCAAGTGTGACCAGCACAACTGTAACGGGGTGTAGCTGCTTTTGGATTACTTTTCTATTCCATTAGCATCTTTGTCTTTTATTCACAGAGGATTCTCTCCCTGTTTCTAGGAGAAAAAAAAAGTGCGTTCGCTACATACAAGGTGAAGGCAGCTGCGTCAGCCCACCCTCTTCAGATGGAAGCCTACTAGACTCTCCTCCGTCTTCTCCTAATATGCTAGCCTCCCCCACAAGAGACTCAAAACCACAGACTGAACAAACCCAACCTCTCTCACTCTCATTGAAACCCGACTCACTGGTGCACCTCTCAATGATGCCGCCCCCACCGTCCTCCATAGTCCTGACGGAAAACTCCACTAGCAAATCCAGCAGTCTGCCTGCTAGTACTTGTCAGAACGGGGGATTAGACCATCAGTCTGCCACTTTACAGCAGTCAGCAGCATCCTCTTCTTTGTTAGTGCAACCATCAACATCCTCCTTGCATTCCCATAATTCTTTGGCTGGGACACAGCCACAGCCACTGTCACTTGTAACCAAGTCTTTAGAATAGCTTTAGCCTCTTGTAGCCCTTTTATTAATTTTTTTCTGTATGTTGAGATTTATTTTTTTCCTTTTGTTGGTATTTTTTTTAAATTGTGCCATATGGCTACATTAGTTGATGTCTATCGAGTTCATTGGTCAATATTTGACCCATTGTTAATTTTGATTATTTTCCCTTTTGAATATGTAGATGAGAAAATAAATCCTCATGATTCTGCCAAAATTTTTATCAACAGCTGTTCAAAGTTTTTGTAGCGTTTAAAATATATATATATATATATAAATATATATATACATAACTGTTATGTAGTTCCAATAGCTTAGTTTCAAAGACTGATTTTAAAAATGAAAAGAAGCAATTTTGAAGCAGCCCTTGCAGAAGGCGTTGGTTCTTTATTATTTGTATTAAATACGAGCTTGCGAACCAATCATTTTACATCTGGTTTTTACAACTTTTTAAGGGCACAATGAATGCAGTGCCGCTAATTTTTTTTCTCTCTCTCTTTTTTTTTTTGGTGTGATACAACTTTTCTTGTGATGTTACTTGTTATTGTTTAAATGTACAGAAACAAAGGGTTAAAATGTGTTAATATACCTTGTTCCATGGTGTTGTTCTTTTTTGGGGGAGGGAATGCTACTCAACAATTAAAAAGTATCACAACGCTATTGGACCAGTAGTATTTATTGCTTTAGAGATTGCTTGTTGTACCTGTACGTTGTCCCCTTTTAAAATGTTTTCTTTTCTTTTTCTTGAAACATTGTATAAAGGATTTTTTCTCTTAGTGTAAGCATCATATATATAACAACTCATTTGTACAAGGTTTTTAAGTTTATATATAAATGTGTATATATATATTTTTGTTGGCTTCTCTTTTTTTGTTTTGCATTTTTTTAATTTGTTTTCCGTCACAGTTGCCACCAAATAGACATTTGAAGATGGATCAATAGTATAAAAATTGCTTTAAAAGCCATTACATGAAATAAGACTTGAAAATTTAGCACGGGGCCTTTTAAAAATGCTGTTGGAAAAGCAGAAGTGCCCCCCCCTTCAGAACTGCAGATAACTTCCCTGCCACTTCTAGGCTGTGAGCAAAACTTTTTATGTGCCAAAATTCTCAGTGAATTTCCCCTTTTCCCAACAACTTTTTTATGCTGTATTTTTTTTGTCCATCCTGTTTTGCTGTGATGTTACATAGGTAGATATGTATGTAGTTTTTAATGTCACCTATTACAGACGTGTTTGGTAGCAGATTGTCCAGAAAGCATTTAAAAATGAAGAGGTATAAACCCTAAAGGGCCAAATTCTGTATATTAGATTATCCATAAAAGGAAAAATGAGACTGCCACTTTTATGTACACATACGACATACAGGTAGGTAGCAAACTTTTAAAAAATCCTAGGCATGTTGATGTTGCAAATTTTTTTAAAAAAAGATAAATGCTGTATAAAGCTGAAAAAATGTTCATCTGTTCATCCAGTGCCATTGTAGTTGACATGAAGCGATTGTAAAACTGTCTCCAGTTTTCTTCTCTGGTTTATTAAGATGCTAACTATGACATTTTTTTTTTTTTTGGTGAATCCTTTGAATGTTTCCTAACAGTTGTGATGTTACTGTTCCGTTTTATTGCTCTTATTCCAATTTTTTTTTTCATTTCTAATGGTTTGGAAGCCATTTTTGTAATGAATAAATGTCCATGCTGTACAGTATCTGTAGCATGCAGTTCTGGATTAATAAAAGCAACTTAGTATGTGCAGATGAAGACTTGGCAGCTCATTTACCTATAGGCTTCATTTAAGCCCCACCTCAGCCAAACAGGTTTTCAGCTTCGTATACTTGCACACCTGTCTCGTGATAATAGCTACACGGAGCATTTGATTATATTTTGGTAAATAAACAGCCAAATGCAATGGAGAATGACAATGGTTAAGCATTTCTCAGACTGCCTGTTCCTGAGGATGTTTTGGAATGTTTCAAATCAGAAGAACCTGAGACTGGACCACGATCAGTCATATACTGTATTTATTTATGAAGCCCAAGCATTTGCATCTGAAAGGTTGTGATGCACTAACGGTGCTAGCCTCAGAACGCTTTCCTGGGAGTAAGATGAACTTGAGTAGGATTCTACCTGCTTAGGATTGCACTGTAAAAGTATTTAGTGAAGCTAAACTGAACATCAATAGCTAACTCTCTAGCATTTGATGTGCACAAAGGGCAGTCATAACGATGAATGGACAGGCTTTCTGTGATCCGTCTTTGGTCTATAAATGCTGTGAAGAAAATATTTAATATTTCTTTGCCTTTGCAGGTTTTGAAGAAGATTCAGGAGATGCATGGTAAAATTCAAGAATTAATTCAGAAGTAGATATGTAAACATTTTGATGGTTCCATTTTCCACTGTTTCTTGCAACATGCATTAAAGAACCCTGCACAAATCCCTGCTAGGTGATATGGGGGGAAAGGAGGGCCTGGATTCCCTTCTCTTGCAACACAAAGTGTAACAGTAGAGGTAAATGAAATTACATACATGACACTTCTATTCCATTATTGAATTATACAAAATGCCTCACAGTGTTGCAAGGAGATACAGAAAACCCTCACATACAAAATACTACCCTCTTTGCAACCTGAGCCTCAGTTTCTTAGAATTTGGCTGCTCTTTGTGTCTTTACTTGTCATGATTCCAGTTTGATTCCCAGTGAGGCCTTTGTGAAAATGGAGAAGGAAAAAATGTCTATCTTCCTTAAAAACAAATGAGGAAACCTTAAGTATTCTGATGTCAGTCATTCCCTAAGGTTAAATGTTGATGGAACCATTTAACATAGATGGAAGATAGTGTGATGTAGTGGCTAGAGTGCCAGACTAGGATCTGGTGACTTTTACTCTGCCATGGAAGTTTCCTGGGTGACTTTGGGCTGGTCACATTATTTTAGGCTAACCTACCTCACAGGGTTGTTGTGAGGATAAATGGAGGAAAGAACAATGGAATCCACTTTGGGTCCCCAGTGGTCAGGATGGTAGAGGACAAATGAAGTAAATAAATAAATAACATTTTCTTCCTGTAACTGTTGAATGGTTATCACCAGATACCCATTACTGCAAAAATACAATTCATGGGGAACAACAATTTGTTTATAGCCAAAAATGTGAAGTTATTCACCAACTAAACTGAGCTTTATATTTTGTACACTTCTGTTCTCCTGATACATGATATTCATAATCTAAAACTCATTAGTTTAAAGGGTAATTGGTGCTTTCCAGCTTCAGACACTACACTTTGGAGAACAGCTTTTTACAAATGTATGGATTCTATATTCAACAGATTGTTTTAGTTTCAGTTTCTTTATTCATCTTTATGTTGTATTGCATCATTTATTGCATCTTGAGAGGATTCATTGTACTATTTTTAAACACTTGTAGCCATGTTGCTTTCTATATAAGCAGAAATAATGTATCTGCCTGAGAGTATAAGTTACGTAAGGAATACTAGAGCTGACGTAGCACACAAAAAATGCATCAATAAGTCTCTTATGAAGGAGAGACCTACATACTTTTATAGGATATCAATTATTCTCTGCAAAGAAACTGATGACAGTATAGGCTCAGGGTCAAACTAGATATGACATTCACATCCACAATTAGGACAAAAAGCAAAACCTCTAGCTGCCCCATACAGCTATGGGATGGGGGTATCTAACCCATAGATCCTAGTACAGCTAGCTCATTCATCATCTGTCTTAATGTGCTGTGACCTGTAATAGCAAAATACAGCAGTAATCCAAGTATAATTCATTCTTCACTTTGTTTCAAAAGTATGGAAACCTATGGCCATAAATTCCATCACTATCCATTTTAAAAAAAAATTGTGAAAGCTAGGAGACTTTAAAATATAAATGTTTCCGTAAGGGTGACCATGGCTGCCAAAAATGGTATGTTTGTCTGCTGAACATGTTTGCTGCAAAGTTTGCAGTCATAGTGGCAGCAACAGCAACAACTTTCAGAAACTGCCTGGCATTTTGCAAGCCTACCGTCTACTTTCTCCCACTTCTCTTAGTCAGTCTCCCCAGCACTCCTTACCTGCCATATAGTGAATAGTTTTCAGAGCCCATTCTCACCTCAATGGCTCCTTTGCTTTAAAAAAAAATGCCTCCTTCATATTCCCTTTCCTCTGGCTCCTATTTCTCAGTTCACTGCTTTGCCCCTTTCTGACAGCCTTGTGCCTGGTCTGCTTGCCCAAAGTTCTCTTAGTTCTCAACCTGCCCCTAAAAGTTACTTCTGTTCAAATACATCTGTTCAAATAGTATTTTTACTCTAGTCAAACTGTGACAGTGTTTCCTTCCCTCACAGTGAGAATCTGGATCGAATGAATTTTTTGTTCCTTGGATAGCTGGAATCTTCAGGGGAAAACATTCTCTAGCATTGCATTAGCCCAGCCAGTGGGTATCAGAGGCTTCACTTCTATAAGTGCAATACAATACAGATAAAATTAAACATTCAATCTGCATTATCACCCCATTAAAAAAGCCTCTCCGCTTCCACTTCTGCTTTCACCTGTACCTTCAGTCCAGCAATGCTTCCATCAAAGGGATCAGGCAAGATATTAAAATTTCCCTCCATTTTCTCTCCACGCCCCTCCCCAGCACACACGCTCCGGAATCTCTCCTTATATATAATTGAATAGTGGGTGCCAAAGTTCTAATTCTAAAATGCCCTCCCTTAGTGTATGGCTGATGGCACTGCTCCTCAGCATATATCGCCACCAATCAGAAGGCAAAGCTCGGGTCCCGCCCACACCACAACTGCTGCGACAACCTGGTCTTTTGCATATGGAAGCTGATTGGACTTCAGTCCATTCCACACCTCAAACTCCCCCCCCCCCGCAAGGCAGTTGGAATTTTCAGTTGCATAACATACCTCATAGGGGAGAGGAGAATGGGTAACAATGGTTACCACTCTCCAGGTGAGGGCTACAGATAACTCAAACATACAAATGCTCTTCAGGTAGCAGAGATCAGTCCCTCTGGAGAAAACCCTGCTGAGGTCGCCACAGGAAACTGACACTGTTTGCCCAAAGCCAGAGCACTCTCCCAGAGCCTCTTTCTAGATCCCGTTGTATTTATTTCCGCAACGGACATTATTTCTAGTTATTAATAAAGCATAGAGATTTCTTTCAGCTACCACTGGTATTCCTATAGTAATGCACTTTCTAAATTCATAGCCCATTATTCTACAAAAGCTGTAGACTGTAAGACACCTGCATTTATGCATAATTCTTATTTTATCCTCAAAAAGGTGAGAGAAAAATGGGGTTTAAAGAATATCAGATTTCACCGATGGTCATCCATTTTTTTAGATAATGTTATTAAATTGGTTGATTCCAATGTATTTATTTATTATTTCGATTTATGCCCCGCCCTCCCCCCAAGCAGGCTCGGGGCGGCTAACATTAGTCGGTACCCAGTACTGTAAACCCATATACAAAGATTAAAACATTTAAATATAAACATTGACAGTAAACATTAAAACATTAGAACACTCCAATAATTAAAGTGCTAGTGATGGTATCATCTTTGACTAAATGCGATGGCATACTAACAGTTCTTTCCAACTTAGTGATCTTCAGCATAGAGCGATGATGTAATATGCTCTGCAGACCAGGACCGGCCCGTAACCATAGATGTTGTTGGTGGTGGTGTGACGGCTCCTAATTGAAAGCCTAGTGGAAGAGCTCCATCTTGCAGGCCCTGCAGAACTGCAAAAGGTCCCGCAGGGGCCTGATCTCTTCCAGGAGCTCATTCCACCAGTATGGAGCTGCCACTGAAAAGGCCCTGGTCCTGGTGGCAGCAAGCCTGGCGTCCTTAGGGCCTGGAATGGTCAGTCGGTGTTGTGTTCCTGACCGTAGTGCTCTCTGGGGTATATATGGGGAAAGGCGGTCCTGTAGATATGTCAGACCCTGGCCATATAGGGCTTTAAAGGTCAATACCAGCACCTTGAAGTGAATTCAGTGTGCTATTGGCAGCCTGTGCAGTGCCTTCAGCACAGGCTGGATGTGCTCCCATTTAGGGACACCCATCACAAGCCTGGCCGTGGCATTCTGCACTAGCTGCAGCTTCCGGATTTGTGACAAGGGCAGCCTCATGTAGAGAGCGTTACAGTAGTCTAGTCTTCTTAATTGGAGGATTGGAGGAAAGCCTTTACCATCAGAAGATTTAAGAAATGGGAATAATTGAATCCCTTATACTAAATTGGCTTCAGTAGATCCAATTTAACTTTTTTTTAAAAAAATAAAGTTAAAAGTCACGATATGTACAATGTAGTTCTTATATAGGTGTTCTCTGAAGAATAAAAAAGTACAGTTGAAGATTTTTCACCAGTGTCAGTTTCACCAGATGATACTGATGGCAAGGCTTTCTTTATTCTAGTTTTGTCAGTTTCACTACAGATTGTGTGCATGGACAGATTAAGGAAGCTGTAGTGAGCAGGTGATGCTTGACTGTGTGGAATCGCTGTCACCAACCACATCATAATTAAATTGCACCCAAGTCTAGCAGGAGAAGAAATGACCACAACCCAAGGTAAGCAAGTATAGCAATGACTTCTTTAGCATATCCCTGAAGGGCTCATAAACCTCTCTGCTTCTCCAGGTTGGCAATATTGTTGTTAAGGGAACAAATAAATTCCCTGAGTGATAGGAAGTCTTTGCAGCAAGCACATAGCCTACATCTTCCAATCATATAACTAATCATGTTCTACAAAGCACATCATCTTTCTACCATTATAACTATATTTGTATAAATCTTTTAAAATGTAAATGCTAATATTTTTTAAAAATTACTCTTTTTTCTTAAAACAATTTTTATTTTATAAAGAACAAACACATACATATATACATTGGGGATTTCCATTACATCATTAAATTGTCTAACTGAATACCTCATACAATATTTGGTTATTTGTTTTCTATATTCCACCTTGTATTTTTGTATAAGTCTTTTGCATAAGATTAAAAATAAAGTACTTTTTTCCTTCTAAATTGGTTGTATGTCAATATATTTTATTTATTGTATTCTTCAACCCATTTATAGAATCTTAGCCATATATTTTCAAAGCTTCCTTCAGCTTGTCCTCTCAACACTAAGGTTAGTTTATCCATTTCTGCCTGTTTCAAGCAGTTTATTTATAATTTCTTCTCTTGATAGTATCTCATTTGTTCTCCAGTACTTAGCATACAGTATTCTTGCAGTTGTCACTACATATATAATAAGATAGGAATCTTGCTTTTTACAATTTTCTGGTTATTTTTAAATTACTCTTTAAGGATACTCAGTTGATAATTTTTTGTTTTGTTTTTAGGGTCCACTTATGTTCAAGGAGTCCAAATTCTGCATACTAGAATTGTTGGTGTTTTAAAATACCTTTATTGTGTATTTATATACCTTTTAAAATGTTCAGCCCTTTTATAACTGATTGTGTTTACTCATATGTGAATTGTGCCACTTGTTTCAGAAATAATGACTAAACCTTTTGAAAATGGAGCGGAGACTGTGTTGGTCGCATTGGTAGATGATCTCTGGAGACATCTGGATTTATCAGTTGCTTTTCACTTAAATTTCAGACTACTTGTCCCTGAGTTGACTTCATTACCTGCTTATCTGCTTGTAACCGCTAATCAATATCTCTAATTCTCAACGTTGCCTCATCTGCAGAGACTGACATCTGGAGATTGAAGCTATGGATAGATGAAACAAATGTTTCTGTAAACCTGAGAAAAGCCCCAGTTTTGCAGAAAACTCTGAAATCTAAATTAAAAAAAATACATTGGGGGTGTAATAAACCCTAATATAATAGAAGCAACACCTGTAGTTTTAAGAAATGAATGGCCATCTTCCATCTTTCATGCAACCCCACATTGGGACTGCGCCTGTCCAGGCTGGTCATAGAATAAACTTTTCCAGCTTAAAAGCTACTGTGGGGGCACCCCTCCCCTTCTGGAGTCAATGTGGCAGCTTTTCCTACCCAAGCCATCACATGCTCCAGAGGCAGGGGCCCCCTCCCCCAGTTCCTTTTTTGCCACCACATGAATAGCGTTTCCAGCGAGCTGCATTGTTATGCCAACACAGCTTTGTGCTTTCGTGCTCAAGCTC
>NW_015174279.1:0-2907 GCF_001447785.1 Gekko japonicus
CTCCCAGATTAGAGTCTGTTCACTCAACTATTACACCAAACTGGCTCTCTAAAGGACACTTTAGATTAGGCTTCCCTGGCCCCCATCACACGGGAGGATTAGATCCTCAAGAGGGACGGATTGGGGGCGCATCAAGCGGGCACGATCACACCGCAACATCTGGGAAGCGGCACGCACCCGTCCCCGATCCGTCTCTTTCGGCCAAAGATGTGAATTAAAAAAACAACCTAGAAAACACTAGTACCTACCGGAAAATCCACTGCAGGGACGGTCGTCTGATTGTCGGCGCGCCCGTCTCTCCCGCAGCATGCGAGGTCCTGCCGAACTGCGCAAGCACACGCATTTTGTTGCTCGTGTGACCGCAGCCTGAATATACTTGAATAAATGCCTTACTTTTGCAATATATCTCTTGAGAGATTTATTTACTGCACTCAGTATCATGCTTCGATGGCTGGGCAACACTCTGCTTTATTAACCAAATATACCAACAACTACACCGTCACGGGTGCTCTTGCACATGCTGAATGATGCACTTTTGCTCTACTTTCCATGCACTTGAGCAATCGTTTGCATGTGGGTTTTGCCATTTCGCACAGTGAAATCCAGTTGCCAAGTGGATTGAAAGTGCATTGGAAAGGCATTACTTTGCATGTGTGAATGTGCCACATCTGTCCATAGCCTTGCCATTTGCACCCATTGCACACTGACTCGCTGGAGGCCAGAAAAGAATACAAAAATGCCATTGGGTGATAAAGCTATGCCGTATCAGGGGAATCACTGGAAATATAGTCAACCTAGAGTTTCCTCTGATTCTTAGAAAGGCATGACATCACTTGCAGAGAAAATTCACCATCACCTGATGGCACCCCCCCCCCATGTGTCTATTCCCTCTGGACTCTCGCCAGTTGCCAGCCACTGACGGACAGCCCCGTTTGTCCCCCTAGGCAGCCCCAGGGCTATTTTTGGGCAGGAACGCACAGGAACGGAGTTCCGGCTGGCTTCCAAGTTGGCCACACCCAGCAGGAACTCATTAGCATAATAGGTCACACCCAACAGCAGAAACCCATTAGAATTGTCTACATTAGGGGTGTGTGGCCTAACATGCAAAGGAGTCCCTGCTACAAAAAAAGCCCTGGGTGTCGACAACAAACAAGGTAAACGGAATAAGAAGCAAAAGGTGGGTGTGGTTGGATGACCACACTTCTGGTAACATGGGGAATGTGGCTTAATATGCTAATGAGCTTTGCTGCTGGGGGTGTGGCCTAATATGCTAATGAATTTCTGCTTCTGGGTGTGGGCTATTATGCTAATGAGTTCCTGCTGGACTTTTTCTACAAAAAAAAGCCCTGGGCAGCCCCATAATATCTTTTACCTGATTACCATCTGACTTGCAAACATTTTAAACCATAGCCCCTAACTGAGGCCCCAGCCAACCAATGAGAGCTTCCATTGGACCCATTCACAGTGGGAGTCTGGAGTAATAAGCTGAAAGCAAGGTGTGACTTGCCTCCTTCCCAACTTCCCTCTACCCTGCTCTCCCTCCCTCCCCAGTTTTCCCATTACAGTCTTCTATTTGCACACAGCATTTGCTCCTGTGTGCTTGGGAGGATTTGGTGTATTTGCTGTGGGATGTACTGTGGGACAGAAGAAGAAGAAGAGAAGGGATTGGATTTATACCCCGCCCTTCACTACCCAAACTGTCTCAGAGCGGCTTACAAATTCCTTTCCCTTTCAACAGCAGTGCCAGGCCAGCAGACCTGCTAATTCCATTCCGCCTATGTCTTAAGCAAAGGACTACCAGTTCGAACAGAATCAGTCATTGGTCCTGAACACCACGTATGTACAGCACACTAGTCGTCTCTTTTCATTAATGTCATGGTCCCTCTCACAGCCATCGTAAAAACAGCTTTTGTTCATGAGAACTGAGCTTTAAAAACCCTTTGACCCAATCCGATTCTTCCATAAAATAAAACCAGGTCAACAATAAGTTTTACATCATCAAACTGTCTACCCTGAATAATTTCCTTTTCAGAAACACAGCTTAGGGATCTGGAAAGTCTCTATAAGGCAATCGCTTATTGAAAACTTTTGGAGGGTGAGTAATGTGGTTAAGCAACCTCCTGAGCAATCGAAATGACGAATCACCTCTAGGACACTTGAGGCAAATGCAGTTCCTTCCCCGCATTCCAGGGTCGAAATGCAATATAGCGTTTTATGAAATTTGGCACTCTAAAGCTAAATCAGCCCCCTAATGCTTGGCCACTGTTATACTCAAAGTAGTTGCATTAAATTGTCTATTTGCATTACTCCGGTGTTCAGTCTGCAGAAATCCACAGGTACGTGGGCATGTTATGAATCTGTGAAGCAAAAATTCCCAATTAACCACAACTAGGAGCCACATCAGGCGCTCAAAGAAAAAAAGTGAGAAAGGACGTGTGGGACTTTTTCTACCGTATTTACAGGTGTCCTCCGAAGTGGAGGATGGGGATATATTTTGTTGTTGAATCAGGAGGATATACATTTTCACTTTTTGTTGTTGTTCAGTCGCACAGTTGAGTCCAACCCTTTGTGACCCCAACCCTTTGTCACACCAGACCCTCCTGTCTTCCGCCATCCTCTGAAATTGGCTCAATTCCGTGTTTGTTGCATCAATAACACTGTCTACCCATCTCATCCTTTGCCATCCCCTTCTTCTTTGACCTTCAATCTTTCCCAGCATCAGGGTCTTCTCCAGTGAGTGCTCCCTTCTCATTTGGTGGCCAAAGTATTTGAGCTTCAGCTTCAGTATCTGGCCTTCCAGGGAACAGTCAGGGTTGATTTCCTTTAGGATTGACTGATTTGATCTCCTTGCAGTCCAGGGGACTCTCAAGAATTCTCTCCAGCACCATAATTCAAAAGCATCTATTC
>NW_015174279.1:5830-12450 GCF_001447785.1 Gekko japonicus
TCTTCAGGCACTCTGCCTATCAAATCTAGTCCCTTAACCTATTCTTCACCTCCATCGTGTAGTCATAAGGGATCCTGCCAACCTAGCAGTTCGAAAGCAAGAAATTGCAAGTAGATAAATAGGTACCACTTTGGTGGGAAGGTAACAGTGTTCCGTGTGCCTTGGTGATTAGTCATGCCGGCCACATGACCACGGAAACATCTTCGGACAGCACTGGCTCTTCGGCTTCGAAACGGAGATGAGCATCGCAACCCTAGAGTCGGACTCGACTGGCTTTCGAGCAAGGAGGAACCTTTACCTTTATGGCAACTGCCTCTTGTTAGCAACCCTGAGCCCATTTGGAAGGGCGGGATATAAGTCAAATAAATAAATAAATATAAATAAATAAATAAATAATATCCCTCTCATCTTTTCATCCTCCGCTCTCCCCCACCTCTTCTCTCAATCTCTTTCCTTCTCTTACCCCCAACCCTTTCTGTCTGCTCTCTCTGTTCCTTTCCGCTTTTGCCTGCCACTCTAGATTTTCTCAGTGTCCGAGTCGAGGCAATTTAAGTCCACAGCAAAACAGCATCCAAATAATCTGGGGCAACCTCAGGCTGAAACCGGGCTGACCACTGAAGGGAGGGAATGTAATGCAGAATGGGGGAAAGACCTGGAATAAAAAGGTTGAGCTCGATTTTAGTGCAGATGGGGGAGGGGGAGACACTGGATTAAAAAAGAAGGTTGAATTGAATTTTAGTGCAGAATTGCTTGGAGGACACTGCGGCGACATGGGTTAAAAGGAGAGTGCAGGAAGGTCATCGTTTGCCTGGGGTACCAAAAAACCTTGGGCCAGCTCTGCCTGGGTCACTGTATAAAGTAAATTTGGAGTTGTGGGTCGCAGTTCCAAAACGGCTGGGAACCACTGCTCTATGCTATATTCTGTCTTTTCCTCCCATTTCACCCAATCCTACTTCAATTTCTTCTCACTCCCCACAAACTACCGTTATTCCTTCTTTCTCACCTTCCCCATTCTCTGGAAATCATGATCTCCTTGTGTACATAAATGGGCAGAAAGCTTCATTTTTTAAAATAAAGAAAGCTGTAACAAAAAAAAATGCCTCCAGAGGTACTGGTTTCATGGTCCAGTTTTTCTTCTAGTCTTTTGGAGTTCACTGTCAGGACGCGTGGATATTTCTCATTCTAACAGAGAAGACCAAACTCTTAATCAACTTTACACAGTGCAATGTAAGAGAAAATTACCAAGATCAAATATATTTAGTCTACTGGGACACAATGTGCTCCGTTAAAGTTCTTTATACAATGTGAAGCTATCTCTGAATTATTTATCATTCCTATCCTCTGAAGTTGGCTGCAAGCCTTTTGTCGGAATATATATATATTTGGCAAGGCAAATAATTATACTTCTTTTTTTTAAAAAAAAAACGAGATTATTACTTAAGACAGAAAAATTGGGGACAAGGGAGAGACTAAGAATATAAATACAGATCAGACTGAAGGTCCACTTAGTCCAGCGTTCAGAAGGGGCCAATCAAATGCATCCGGGAAGCTGAGAAGAATAGAAAGAAAGCAACGGCCCTTCCTTCTATATACAACTACCAAAAAGACAACATTGACTGTACCTCACTTGAAAGAAATGAAGTAGAAGAATGCAACAACAACAACAACAACAACAACAACAACAACAACAAGAAGAAGAAGAAGAAGAAGAAGAAGAAGAAGAAGAAGAAGAAGAAGAAGAAGAAGAAGAAGAAGAAGAAGAAGAAGAAGAAGAAGAAAGAAATAGTTGTTGCAAAATCAGAAATTTATACCTGAACACTGGGTCACCCAGGCAAGCTGATAGGACTAGACACACAGTAAATAACAGCAATAGCAGGATTAAAATCCCTCGACATTACTCCCGATTGGTGGTGAACAATGATGGATGCCAGTGGGAGGTCTCCCACAGTAGCAGGACAACAGAAAGCTCTAGTGATAGCACATTAGGGAGGGGCCATGGCTCAATGGGAGAGCATCTACTTGGCATGCAGAAGGTCTCAGGTTCAATCATCACATACACAGCTAAAAGCATCAGGTAGTAGGTGATGTGAAAGATCCCGAGCTGAGACCCTGGAGAGCCACTGGCTGAGTAGACAATGCTGATCTTGAGAGACCAAAGGTCTGATTCAGTAGAAGGCAACCTCAGATGCATTCATAGGCACAGGTTTAAACTATGATCCAATTTTTAAGCTCCCCCCAATCAAGTCAAGTATTTTTTTTTGCTATTTGCAGTAAATTAGGATCTGAATGAAGGTGTGATGGAGTATCCCTCACTATTTTTTTTTAATTTATCCTTCAATTTATATACCGCTCGAACCCCAAAGGGTCTCTGAGCAGTTTACACACAATTTGGTTCCTAACTAGGGCCACAATTATAGAGGGGGGTGACTTCCTACCAGCACCCGGCAGCAGGGCTTGTTCTCTGGCTCCTTCCGGCGGCCTCGGATGTCGGCGTTCCACCTCCAATGTCCTGGGGCAGATATCTTCCGGTTCAGTGGCTTTCTTCGGCTGGCTCATCCGGTGCACGGTCCCACAACCGCCGCAGCTACGGCCATCGTCCCTTCGGCTCCGTCGTGCTGCGCCGACACGCCACCGTGCCTCCGTGACTCCGCCTCTGCCGGATTCTGCCACTCAACACTGCGCTCACAGGGCTCAGCCACTCCATCACTCCACTCCGCTCCGCTGTCACTGCTCCATTGCCACCACCGCCAATGCCTCCGCTGCACACCCCACCGGAGGAGGGTGCCCCCTGCCACCTAGGGCAGGTACCCATTTATCTACTTGCTGGATGTTAATGCTTTCGAACCACTGGATGGGTGGGAGCTGGGACTAGGGCCGGGAGCTCAACCCGGCCACGGTCAGGGCACGGTGGGTCTCGAACAGCCATAGTGGCATTCTTACTGCCTGCGCCACCGCTCCCTGCTAAACCTATAATGGCTCAGCCGTGGGCCGCTAAATTATAGATGAGAAAAGATGCATATCTGTGATGAAACATGGCACAAGTATAGCTAGCATAGGAGGAGGAGGAGGAGGGGAGGAGGAAGAGGAGGAGATTGGATTTATACCCCGCCCTTCACTACCCAAAGGAGTCTCAGAGCGGCTTACAAACTCCTTTCCCTTCCCATCCCCACAGCAGACACTTTGTGAGGTAGGTGGGACTGAGATAGCTCTGACAGAAACTGCTCTTTTTCCAGAACAGCTGTGCCAGAACTATGGCTTGCTCAAGGTCATCCAGCAGGTGCAACTGGAGGAGTGGGGGAATCACACCCAGTTCTCCCAGATTAGAGTCCATGCACTTAACCACTAAACCAAACAAGGTGATAGGGGGACATGCTCCTGTGTTAATTTGGAGATAGGTGATAGGGACACATGCTCCTGTGTTAATTTGGAGAGGGAGATGATAATGATAGATGGATGATAGATATGAGAGAGAGAGAGAGAGAGAGAGAGAGAGAGAGAGAGAGAGAGAGAGAGAGAGAGGTGGCTTTTTTTTCTGGGGGAAGTGCCACAACAGAGTTCCAAAATCTCTTCAACAAAATTCTTTTTAAAAAGTTTAAAAGTTCATGAGTTTTCAGTAAACAGATCCAAAACTTCATTTCCCTCTTGAGAGTTCCGACATCTCTTTAAAAACCCTTCTCTCTCTCTGCTTTATTTTTAATTGGGAAATAGTTAAATATGTTTTCAAAGATGCCGATTAAGACACCCATGCATGCTTAATGGGTCCAGCAGGCCAGACAGAGTAGCGGCCAGTGCTGCCACTTCCCATGGGTTCTATGCCCGTGCCATGCACAGTCAAGCCCATTCCTCCTAAGCAGTATGCAAAGGCTGAGAATGTCAGGCTCTTGTTTTCATGCTGGCCAGTTGCCACTGATCTGACAGCCAGCAACCAATAAAGGCAGGAAGCCTGGGTCTCTGGCCTCTCCTTTATAACAGGATTTCAGACTAGAAAGGTCCAGGGGTACAGGCCTATGACAAGAGGTGATGGAATTTGCCTATGGCCCCGAGCAAGCCAGGAGTGCATGTGGAATACTGCATTACAGCTCCGGTCACACAGGCCGGAAAACGCGGGGGAGGGGGGGAGCGTGGCTGTTTGCCCCGGGGCAAAATAACGCATTGTTGCGTGAGCAGAAGTCCCGTGGAGGTCCTGTGGAGGTCCTGTGGTTAGGGGGGAGGTGCCGATCACAGGACAATCCTGTGGCGCTGCAAAGAAGCGGGGCCGCGGGGCAAATGGGGTTGTGGTTTTTTTATTTTAAACTAAAGTGTGTGCATGCTCTGTTGGGTGCTTGTGCGCATCTGTGGAGACTTGGGGGGGGAAAGACCTTTTTGTGAGGGGACATGGGCGGGTGCCGGAACTACCACCGGAAACGCGATCAGACGCCCGCCCATGCAGCGCAGTTTCCAAAAACTAGTACCTCGGAGGTACTAGTTTTTTACAGCGCATCTTCGGAGTGAAGCCTCGGGTGAGCCACGGGAGCTCTACGCTTCCCAGATGTGGCGGTGAGATCGCGCCCTGAAAATCCGCCTATCTTCCGTCTCTCTAGCGTGCCTAATGCTCCGTGTGACTGCAGCCTATGTACGTTTTCCGATGGCTGAGATTACATTTTGACTTTATTTTGTAAGCTGCTTTGAGGTCCTGGTGTGGAACCAAAGTGGTCTAAAAATGCTTCAGATGCTTCCAAGTTAGACTGCTGGATAAATATATCAGGGCATTGAAACAATGGAATGTCAACAGCAGTACACTTAAATGCTTCACATAACCAGACTTTATTAAGTGTTGGTTGATAAGAACATCAGAAGAGCCCTGCTGGATCAAACCAGTGCTCCATCTAGTCCAACATCTTGTCTCACACAGTGGCCAACCAGTTCCTCTGGAGGACAAACAATAGGTTATAGAGGCCAAGACCTTCTCCTGATGTTGCCTCCTGGCACTGGGATTCAGAGGCTGACTGCTTCTGAACATGGAAGCTCCTTTTAGTCACCATGGCTAGTAGCCACTGAAAGACCATGAGTCTGTCTAGTCCTCTTTGAAAGCTATCTATGTCTGCGGCCATCACTACATCCTCTGGCACTGAAGCCCACATTTTAATCACTCTCTGTGTAAAGAAGTATTCCATTTTGTCCATCCTGAATCTACTGCCTATTAGCTTCATGGGATACCCTCAAATACTAGTATTTTGGGAGAGGGAGAAAGTTGGATAACTTGGATAAGAACATAACAAGAGCCCTGCTGGATCAGACCAATAGTCCATCTAGTCCAGCATCCTGTCTCCCACAGTGGCCAACCACCAACCAGTTCCTCTGGGCAGCCAACAGCAGGGCATAGAGACAAAAGCCTTCCCCTGATGTTGCTTTCTCATTCCGGGGTTCAGAGGATTAGTTTCTCTGAATGTGGAGGTTCCCCTCAGCTACCATGGGTCGTAGCCATTGATAGACTTATCCTCCATGAATCTATCTAATCCTCTTATAAAGCTGTGGCCATCACAATATCCTCCGGCAGTGAATTCCACATTTTAATCACTCTCTGTGTAAAGTCATATTTCCTTTTGTTCATTTGGAACCAACTGCCCATCAGCTTCCATGTTGTGATTTCTGGTTCCTGGCATTTCAACTTTAAAAAAAAATCCACTTCTTTGTTTTATAACATTTTGTGTGGGTTTTTGTTAAGTAATCAAAGACACTTTGGCTGATTTCCCACAAGCTGCTGCTCCGTGCTCATTACTCCTTTTGCCCTGATTGTACGTGTCAATTTCACACCATGTGCTGTATGGCCACATTTTGCTCTGCAGCTTCACCCTATTTTCCCTGGATCAACTCAGTCCTCAAAAAAACAGGATTGAGTAGACGTGGTGGAAATCGGGAAAAGCTGTGGAGCAAAATGCGGCCATGCAGCACATGGTGTGAAATTGACACGTACGATCAGGGCAATGGGAGGAGCGAGTGCGGAGCAGCAGCTTGTGGGAAATCAGCCAAAGTTATGAACTTATTTTAAAATAAAAACCCTAGTGCTTATGCAAGTTGCCACCAGTTAAGTGACCTACCAGATGTTGACTCTGAACTTGGCCAGTTTCATGCCTCCCCCTCCAGCTTAGTTTTGTTTCGTTTTAATAAAAGGTATTACCAGGGGTCATTTCGTAGAAGAAGAGGTGCAGGAGCTCACTAGACTGTTTTGGATTGCTAGCTATTGGGGGGGGGGGATGTGCAGATCTGCTCTCACAGAGGAGGGAGAGCTTGTACCTGAATAAAACTTGGTCTTAAAGGTGTCACTGGACTGTTTTGGGCTGGGGGGCTGGGGGGAGCTCTGCAACTTACCTGGCTGCTTCTTGCTCCTCACCAACTGAGGCCTGCGGGGAGAAGGGGGCGGGGGCTTGTTGCATGTGCCCGCCCCCTGGGCTCCTTACTGCCGGAGCTCCGCTCCTGTGCACTCCTGCAGGAAATGACCCCTGGGTATTACATGGATTTTGTTTTCATATTTTGCTGCGGACCTGTCAGGTTCAACAGCAAGTAAATCTCCACACACATTTCCAGGGAAGCGTTATGCTTTATTAGACTACAGGTCTGTTACCATGTCCACAGGGTTATTG
>NW_015174279.1:14011-14164 GCF_001447785.1 Gekko japonicus
AGGGTTATTGTTAGGAATGACAATAGGGCGGAAACATCCCTACATATAGCAGGATGAGGCAAATGGCTAAGCCAATGAAATCTGAGTGCGCGCGCGGGAATTCTCCTGGCAGGAGGTTACATAATAAGTGGGAGAGTCTCAGTGCCCCATGAG
>NW_015174279.1:14346-14458 GCF_001447785.1 Gekko japonicus
CCCCTGGGTATTACATGGCTTTTGTTTTCAGATTTTGCAGTGGACCAACACAGCCACAGGGGTTATTCCTGGATAACTTTGGTTTCATACTTTTAAGAAGAAGAAGAAGAGA
>NW_015174279.1:14547-18228 GCF_001447785.1 Gekko japonicus
TATGCGGGGCTGAGGAGAGCTCTTTCGAGAACTGCCCTTTCAAGGAAAGCTCTTGTCAGAACTATTTACCTGTTTATGTTTCACGTTTGAACCCTTTGTGTGGTGCTGATATGGGGGCAAATGGGTTGCGGATAAGGTCACCAGCTCTGGGTTCAGAAAGATCTAGAGACTGGAGCGGGGGGATCCTGGGGAGGGCAGAGTTGGGGGGGGTGAGGTACCTTTGCAGGCCATAATGCCATAAAATCCACCCTCCAAATCAGCCCTTTTCTCCATGGAAGCTGATCAATGTCATCTAGAGATCAGGCATAATACCGGGAGATCCCCAGGCCCCCCCTGAAGGTTGGCAACCCTAGTTGTACAACTCACTACCTCACCTAGATGTGGCCTTCCCTCTTTAAGGCCTGTACTCTGAGCCTAGTGAGTTCAGAATCCAGACGTGGAACCTGGAAGACTCTGTACAGTTCCCCTGGTGCAATTTCTTTTATTTTCATCTACTGTCACTCTGTCTAAATTAGCTTCCCCCACCTAATCGCAGAAGGGATTCAAATACTGGGTTTAGCATAAAGAGCTAATTTCAAATGAGGCTATTCAGTGACTACTGCCACTTCATTAAGTTTATAATGTTAATATACGTCCACTCCAATATGTAATTAGTTTTAATAGTCGCAGTGGCTGTAAGATTAAAAAGGAGATGGAAAGTTCTCTCCCCCCCCTTCTTTAGTTATTCTTTTCAGCTTCAAATGTGTTCCAATTAACCTCTCCCTTCAGTTCTGAAGCCACTCCATTCATTCCCTTTAACAGTTGGCCCAAGGAAATATTACTGAAATGCCTGTTCATGTCGGCAGAATTTGCATATTACCAAGATAACGATTATCCCTTTTTTGTTCACAGTTGTTTGGCATCCATACATAACATCCCAGTTTTAAAAAATGTGCTGTCTACCATAGCAAGGAATAGCTGCATTTCACAAGGTAGTGAAATCTGGCCTATTAAAAAAGAGAACGGGGAAACACCACAGTTTCAAATTTCAAAATTTCCCCTTGTTTAAGTTTCTCGCTGCAAATGTGCTCAACCCATCCCTTCACATTTCATTAACCAGACCAACATGGTGGAAGCAAGCAGACAACTGAATATGTGATCACAGTCTGTATTGGCCATTAACTCATGGTTGCAGTTGCAAGGACATTCACACAGATACCTTAGAAATAGGCTATGGCATAGGGGATGTATGTTGTAAATGGGCGTGTCACAAGAAGAGCTTAAATTGATAGCTCTGAACAGGGGTGCAGGAGCTCATTAGCATAACTCATTAGTGTAACATATTTGCATATGTCACACCCCCTAACATCACCGGAAGTGTGTCAGAAGGCAACACCCACTGCTCAGGCGCCACTGGACTGTTTTGGAGTGCTAGCTATTGGGGGGGGGGGAACGACATGCAGATCTGCCCTCACAGAGGAGGGAGAGCTTGTACCTGAATAAAACTTGGTCTTAAGGGTGCCACTGGACTGTTTTGGACCAGGGGGCTGGGGGGGTGCTCTGCAACTTACCTGGCAGCTTCTGCTCTGACTGAGGGCTGCTGGGAGCAGGGGGTGGGGCTTATTGCATTTGCCCACCCCCTTGGCTCTTTACTGCCGGAGCTCCACTCCTGTGCGCTCCTGCAAGAAATGACCCCTTCCTCTGACAGCTGTTGGGTTATGAGGAACCAACACAGGCAGAACACTCACAGGCAGAGAGACAACAGGATCCGTGGGTTTCATCTGAAGGGCTGCCAACCTCCAGGTGGTGGCTGGGGATCTCCTGGGATTACAACTGATCTCCAGGTGACATAAATCAGTTCCCCTGAAGAAAATGGCTACTTTGGAAGGTAGACTCTATAGCATTATACTAGGGATGCCAGCCTCCAGGTGGAATCTGGGGATCCCCTGGAATTACAGTTCATATCCAGACTGCAGAGATCAGTTCCCCTGGAGAAAATGAATGCCTTGGAGGGTGGACTCGGTGGCATCATACCCCACTGAGGTCCCTGTCCTCCCCAGGCTCCATTCCCAAATATCCAGGAGATTCTCAACCTGGATCTGGAAACCCTACCTTTCCCATCACCCACCGGTGGCCAGGGAGGACCTGGCAACCTTGTAATATACCTTGTTGAGGTCCCTCCTAGGCACAAATCCCCAGGTACTTCCCAGTCAATAGGGTAGCGGTGGCGCAGAGGATTTATCCTCTGGTTAACATCTGAACAGAGTTGCTGTCAGTTTTAGCCCTCGCTGGTGTGAGCTACCAGCCTTGTCCCCAGCTCGCCATCCACCCAGCGGTTCGAAAGCTTCGGCGAGTAGATAAAATGGGTACCACTCCTTAGAGAGGGTGAGCACACTAAACCCCTGTGGGGGAGGTGTTAGCTGGTGAATGGAAGGTCCAGCTCGTAAGCTCCGAAGTCTGGAAAAAAAGACCTATTCGGCATTAAGAAGCCTGTGGTTAGCCAATCCAGCCAGGCGGTGGCAGTGCGGCGCTACGACTGAAAAGCAGTCCTGGAAGAACTGACGTCATCTAGCCACGCCGAAAAAGTGAATGCCGTCCGGAAAACTCCTGAAGCTTACAGCTGAACAAAATACCCGTTGGCTGGAAAAGGGTGTGATTTAAAGAATTATATGTTGTCCTCCCTTACCCTATGAAACATTGTTAGTCCCTTGTGAAAACTTGTGTAACTGTAAATCGCTCAGAGCCAGCAGCTCTGCAGGATGAGCGATCAATAAATCAAAAGGTATAAAGGTATAAAAAGGTATATTTAAAAAACAACAACCCTAAAACCCATATTTTCAGCGCTGTTTCAGCCTCCCTCCCTCACCCTTGGCTCTTTCAGTACTTGAAAAGGCACACAAGCAGTAGACGGCTTATTACACATGTGTGTTTACTGTTGGGTTCCCCCCCTTCTCCATACGTTTTCCTCCCTTTAGTGCTCACATTGCATTCTTTTCACTCCCTCCACCCATATTTTACGACAGCACTTGTGTAGTCATTTTTGTTCTCCCCTTCCAAGTCAAAGCAAACCAAGAGCATAATGATTTCATTGGATTCCACCCCCAGCCCTTTGCTGCCCCTTGATGCTTACTCCCCCACCCACATCAAAGTCATTCCACCCATTCGACCACCTTCCACCATCCCCCCTCCTTCATTGCCATACGACCACCACTTTAATTTTGCGGAAGAATAGATTCTTTTGAACTATGGTGCTGGTGAAGACTCTTGAGAGTCCCTTGGACTGCAAGAAGATCAAATCAGTCAATCCTAAAAGAAATCAACCCTGACTGTTCCCTGGAAGGCCAGATCATGAAACTGAAGCTCAAATACTTTGGCCACCAAATGAGAAGGGAGCACTCACTGGAGAAGACCCTGATGCTGGGAAAGATTGAAGGTCAAAGAAGACGGGGACGGCAAAGGATGAGATGGTTAGACAGTGTCATCGATGCAACAAACATGAAATTGCGCCAACTTCATAGGACGGCGGAAGACAGGAGGGCCTGGCATGATCTGGTCCATGGGGTTGCGAAGAGTCGGACTCGACTGTGCGACTGAACAAGAAAAAGTTTGGTTAAGTGGTTAAGTGCGCAGACTCTAATCTGGGAGAACCAGGTTTGATTCCCCACTCCTCCACTCACACCTGGCTGGATGACCTTGGGCAAG
>NW_015174279.1:18882-22143 GCF_001447785.1 Gekko japonicus
GGTGGTGGTGGTGGTGGTGGTGGTGGTGGTGGTGGGGATGATGATGATGATGATGATGATGATGATGATGATGATGTAGGTTTGCTCTACTACATCCTTGTAATGATGAATGCATCCAACAGGACTTAGCCAATCACACATATGTAATGTTGTGACTGGTTCATTTTGTAGGCATGATTTCATACTACTGTATGCAAACTTTTGTATTCACAGGGCAACAGCCATTGGTGTGGTAATATGTGTTTCCCCCGTATTTTGAGATTGTGCAACTGTTTCCCATTTATCTCACTGGCCAATCACACACCAGAGAGTTCCCTCATGGCTGTGTTGTGGCCAGTCCAGGATTCTTGCGGTTCAACTATCCAATAGAATCAACTCCAGCTGAGGGTGGTAACTTGGAAGGTGTAGAAGAAGTGCATCAGGGGTGTGCAAAGAAAAATATTTGGTATTTGGATTCTGGATTCTCTGGTATGCCCCAATATTTCCAAATATCAAAATTGGCATGGATACCCTATTTGGGAAATATTCGGGATTCCTGAATCTATTTGGCTCCATTATACCCTATGGGGTCATTGTAGTCATTGGCAAATCTCTCCTATGGTATATTCAGGGGCCTGGGGGAAGGGGATTTGACACAGAGGCACCAAATTTGCAGTGTAGCTGCTGGACACCCCCCCCCCCAAAAAAACAACAGAACGAAAACCCCATTCTCAAAAAGATTAGACCAGGGAGACCCATCCCACTATTGTTTCCAATGGTGGGGAAAATAGCACAACAAGCCCAGCAAAGAAGAGATTCAGAGAATCTCTGCAGTAGAATGTCAAGTTTTGGGGGTATGGTATGCTAGGCCATCAGCAAAACCAGTGGAGTGTACCCAGCAGAACCAGCACCACTGTGGCACTGCCAATAAACCAACTGGACTAAAGTCAAATGTGAGAATCTTTGAAGTACAAACTGAGGGGTGGGGGGCATTTCTGCAAGGTCATCAGAAACAGCACGCTGTACTAGTGGCCAGCAGCAGACCCCAACCAGTGCCAACCTACTAGAGCTCAGTGGCAGAACCCATCCTACTAGTGCCCAGCAGCAGACACCTGTGCCACTGTGGCAAAGGCCAGCCCCACAGGCCTGATTTCAAGCCCAACCACAGGCAGGTGGGATGTGTGACAATACTATAAGGAGCTTTGCCATATTTTTTTCGAGGACCCAGCAGCATTACATCAATGTGAGTGACAAGGAGCCTCAATCTCCAAGCATGGAGCTGGCTGCAGGATCTGAGGAGCTCGTCATGCATGATCTTCCAACAATAAATCCAGCAGACCAGGGATCATTTCCTGTGGGAGCGCACAGGAGCGGAGCTCCGGCAGTAAAGAGCCAAGGGGGCGGGCACATGCAACAAGCCCCACCCCCTGCTCCCAGCAGCCCTCAGTCAGAGCAAGAAGCAGCCAGGTGAGTTGCAGAGCCCTCCCCGGCCCCCCCCCCGGCCCACAACACTCCCAGGACTGTTTTGGACTGGGGAGCCGGGGGGAGCTCTGTTTTATTCAGGTACAAGCTCTCCCTCCTCTGCGAGGACAGATATGCACGTTCTCCCCCCCCCCAATAGCCAGTAATCCAAAACAGTCCAGTGGAGCCTGAGTGGTGGGTGTTGCCTTCTGACACACGTCCGGTGACATCAGGGGGTGTGGCATATGCAAATGAGTTATGCTAATGAGCTCCTGGACCTCTTTTTCTACGAAATGACCTCTGCAGCAGACCTACATTGCTCCACTCCTGTAGATTCAGGTAAGATGTAAGATTATGTTGTCGAAGGCTTGAGAGGTAAGATTGCTGAGAAGTAAATTCTTTTTCTTCATTTTCTTTGGTCCTGCAGTATAATTGCCTGGGTATTGAGCTTCCTCTTTTCTCACCCATACAGACCTGGTTTGTGAAGTGTGAGGCCATCCGATTAGCGAAGACCTGGATGAGACCAGGATTTCTACCAACCTGCAGCATGGTACATTTTCATTATCCATGGTGGTAGTTAACACTCTTACCAGTCCTCCTCCCTTTTTATTAAACTCTATAAATTGAGCAATAAAGTGCTAAGGCCACCCTTAATACAGAACAGAGAATCATTCCAGGCATGAAGTGCATACTTTACAGCTGTATAACATCCCAACAATCATTGCTCTGTCCACAAACCATTTTCTCGGCCACAAACAAAAGATTCCAGAGCCTTTACTGTGCACGTTGTAAAGAATTTGTAATGTGTTGCAGCACCTTCTGTGGACATTTAACGTCTAAATGTGCGGCGCACTAAGCCAAACTGCAGACATCATTTATTTCCAATATTATCAGGTTCCCTCCATACCATGGTGGAGTATCTGCACTTTTCACCGTAGATCGCTTTGGAAACATTTCGGTGGTTGGCTGTTTAACTGCCATTTCTTGACTTTTGTTGTTTAGTCGCACAGTCGAGTCCGACTCTTCGCAACCCCATGGACCAGATCTCGCCAGGCCCTCCTGTCTTCCGCCGTCCTCTGAAGTTTGCTCAATTTCATGTTTGTTGCATCTGTGACACTGTCTAACCATCTCATCCTTTGCCGTCCCCGTCTTCTTTGACCTTCAATCTTTCCCAGCATCAGGGTCTTCTCCAGTGATGGAGGGTCTTCTCCTTCTCATTTCTTGACTAGGAAAAGGAAAAGGGGGGGTCAATTTATTTATTGGGAGGAGCTTCTCAAAACACCACTATTGGGAATTCGTTAATCTACCTCAATCCTGACTGGTGTAGAATATTCAGTTTTTGTGTCCTGTTTCCACATTAGCTAGTGAAGGGGTGGGGGTGGGGTTGTGCTGCCAGGTCTTACCCACTAAAATGATAGTGTGCCACCCCCTTTGCGCAGTCATTTCTTTCCCGGGTAACAAAAGGAGGAAGGGTTGCTATTCTGTGCTCCCATGTTTTGCTCAGTAAAAGGAAAGGGAGGGTTGCCATTTTGTGCCGCCATTTCTTGCCCAGCAGAAGGAAATGGTGGCCATGGACAAGGGAGCATATGGCTGAAGGAAATACTTTTTACTGCCATGTTGCAAACATAGGGCAGCAAACAACATGATCGAGGTTTATAAGATTATGCATGGGATAGAGCAGGTTGAGAAAGAAGTACTTTTCTCCCTTTCTCACAGTACAAGAACTCGTGGGCACTCCATGAAATTGCTGAGCGGTTGGGTTAGAACAGATAAAAGGAAGTACTTCTTCACCCAAAGAGTGATTAACACATGGAATTCACT
>NW_015174279.1:22233-31719 GCF_001447785.1 Gekko japonicus
CAGAACTATGGCTTGCCCAAGGTCATCCAGTCAGGTGGAAGTGGAGGAGTGGGGGGATCAAACCCGGTTCTCCCAGATTAGAGTCCACGCGCTTAACCACTACACCAAACTGGCTATAGATAGGAACTCACAGGCTGGGGCAGGTGATGCACTGTATTCTTGGTGCTTGGGGGGGGGCAACAGTGGGAGGGCTTCTAGTGTCCTGGCCCCACTGCTGGACCTCCTGATAGCACCTGGTATTTTTGGCCACTGTGTGACAGAGTGTTGGACTGGATGGGCCATTGGCCTGATCCAACATTGGCTTCTCTTATGTTCTTATGTTAACACAACCAACCTCGCTCCTTTTCCATCCCAGAACTCTTTGATAATTAGAAAATTCTTCCATTAAGACTGGAGATAATGCAATGAGGATGACTCCCAATGTTACCCTTTGCAAGTTCGTTTTTCTTTACCTTTTGTTTTCCCAACTCAAAAAGAATGGTCAGAACAGCATCCGTTGCCAACAAACACTCACACATGATTTGCTTTTGCCTGTTGACCTGGGATCCTGGTTACAAAAGTTATGATCCATTAACTTTCATTCAAAAATGTTATCTTTTGGCCTGTGAACTGTCCCCCATCTGACATTCAGTCAGCATGACCACAAAATGAAGTTTAGTTCTGGGAGCAGGGTTATTTTTGGGCAGGAACGCACAGGAACGAAGTTCCGGCTGGCTCCTGAGTTGGCCACACCCAGCAGGGACTTATTAGCATAATAGGCCACACCCAACAGCAGAAACTCATCAGGATTGGCTACATTAGGGGTGTGTGGCCTAACATGCAAAGAAGTTCCTGCTACAAAAAAAGCCCAGGGTTTTGACAACAAAGTAAACAGAATAAGAAGCAAAAGGTGGGTGTGGCTGGATGACCACACTTCTGGTAACATGGGGGTGTGGCCTAATATGCTAATGAGCGGTGCTGCCAGGGGTGTGGCATAATATGCTAATGAGGTTCTGTGGTTGGGTTTGGCCTATTATGCTAATGTTCCTGCTGGGCTTTTTCTACAAAAAAAGTCCTGTCTGGGAGCATTATGGTCTGTTTAATTGAATAGATCAGCAATGCGGGTATGGAATGCAAAGAATACGTGGCACATGGTGCCCATCAATGAGACTGCCATGTGGCCTGCGCAAATCGTAACAGGGACACATTGGGACTTCTGTACCAAGGAGGGTGAGTTTCTGCTGCTGTTATTTTTCTGGGTGGGGAAACGAACTACAAAACACATTCTGCCTTCAGGTGAAAACCAAGAGGGACAATAAGAGAGGCCAGTGTGGGAGTTGTCGCCAGCCAGACAATTGGCCAATGCCAGGAACAGAAGGAGGCGTGTTGCTGTGCTTATAGATGTTGCCCAGCAGATGCTGCACCAATGAGAACATGAGCAGAGTGCCACATGGGGGCATGAGGAGTTGGTGGTGGCAGAGGACTAGTGCCATGAGCAAATCCTGGCTGAAGAAAAGTGGCAAAATGACCTTATGGTGGACAAGACCAGACTGGACAGGCAGACTTTCAAGGTTGCCATGGACAGAAACATGGATGCTATGTTTGCCACTGTAGAGGCCCTTGAATACATTGACCATTCTCAGAATTCTGGGAAACAGTCTAAGCACCAATCCCCATACATATCCTTGCTAAAAGGTAAGAAAATTGGAACACAATAAGCCAGTTTGGTGTAGGGGTGAAGAGTACAGACGCTGATCTGAGAGAACTGGGTTTGAATCCCCACTCTTCCACATGCAGCGGCTGGGTGACCTTGGGCAAGCCACAGTTCTCTCAGAGCTGTTCTCTCAAGAGCAGTTCTCGGTCAGAGCTGTCTCAGCCCCACCTACCTCACAGGGTGTCTGTTGTGGGGAGGGGAAGGAGATTGTAAATCGCTCTGAGACGCCAAGTGGGCGAGGTATAAATCCAATCTTTTCCTCCTCCTCCTTCTCCTCTTCCCCCTCATCCATGTGTTGGGTGAAAAGGGGCTCACATGGACCTTAAGAGGCATGTGGTTCAGTGGAAAACATCCTGTGTTTTGGTTAATGAATGTTTTGTGTTGAAATAACAGTTTCATTTCAGTTAACATTCTTAGTCAGCCCTGGGTATGTGATGGCCTTCCTGGGTGCTGTTCAGCCATCTCTGTTTGACAGTTCTCTGTATTGCTCCGATTATTTTAAAGCAATTAACAAAATAATGCTTTAAAAGTCTGAACGTTTATAATCAAAAATAGGAAACGTCACTGTTAAATATAACAATAATGAAAACAGAAGCTAAACTACATGTGCCCAAGCAGGCGGGTTCCCGGGGGGGACGGGTTCCAGTTGCCATGATGGTGGTCATATGTGTCTGTTTTGGGGACTGGAGACATCATGTTGCTAAGATACATGTGCCCAAGAAGGCGGGTTCGGGGGGGGGGGGGGTCTCGGTCTCGAGTTGCCATGATGCACCTGAAGGGGGGAAAAGGTGGTGGTCATTTTTGTCTTTTTTGGGGACTGGAGACATCTCGTTGCTTGAGAACAGCCTTGCATGGTGCTGTGGATCGATTCCCCAATTGATGCTTCAGCTGCAACTGGTGAGGGTTGTGCATTCTCGGGAGAAGACTGCATGGTGGCTTGAGTGTGCTGTTCCCTCCCCTGTCCTTCCCGTACCTCTTGCCCAACATCCTCCTCTTCCTCTGTCTCCTGCTCATGTATGTTCCTCCACTTCTTCCCGTGGGTGTCCTTCTCAAACGTCTATGAGGCTACTGTGTGGCAGAGAGTTGTGTTTTGAAAATTAGGCAGGTAACAAATTTATGCATGCAACAGTACATTAATCAATTAACATTAATTATGACAATTTGCAAGCAAGAGAGAAGTAAGGGGGCCCTTTATCTCCTTCAGGAATATTGAGGGAGAACTTAATAAAGTGTACTTGGTTTGCAGAACCGTGGGTCAGCTTACAATGAAGGTGCATTTCTTTTCCTTAGCAGGATGTTCAGTTAGTGCACACATTGCAGGCCTCCTTCATTCCTTCAGTTTGAAAAGGTGCCAAGAATAGAGTCAGCAGTGTCGCTGTGCAGAAGGATGGGTGCTGCTCACTGTAACATTGTTAATCCAGATGGTTACTTCTATCATGTGTAGGCAAACCTTGCTTATTTTGCCTTAGCAAACATATGTTGGAAATGTCCTTCACTTTCATAGAGAAAGCAATAAGAATTCTGAAATTCGGGTGGAGGGATATGAATGTTCATTATGTACATTGAAAGCTTTCAAAAATCTCTTTTTTTTAGATGCAGAAGAGAACCTGAAATGGTCAGCATTCATTACCACTCTGTCATGAATCAGCCAGGACTCAGCAATAGCAAGGACTCCTCAGGAGAAGAGGAGCCCTGTGTAGCCAGCCTTGAATTAACAGAAGTTGACCAGCAAGAGAATGATATGCAGGCTTGTCAGGATTCACAGCCAACAGCTGGTGCAGAGACTCTGACACCCTCCAGCCCTGATTCAGCAGGTGAACCTCAGTTAGCCATTCCCAGCCAACCAGTATCTCCTACACCCTTAGAGCACCACAGACTGAGGCTGAGAACAGAACTACAAGAAAGAAGGCAGAGTGCACACCTCCTGGCCTGATGCCAGCTGCTTGCTGATGACAAAGATGAGCAGCTGGCTTTAAGCATGACCCTTGGCTATAAAAACCAGCCAAGAGAGGCTTTTAGGCATGGACATAATGTGCCCAATAGATGCTAAGTCACTGACTCTGCCTTGCCTAATTCTTGGAAGCCTGACCTTGGACTGAACAACCTTGTCTAGCTTGACTTCTGAAACACTGACTTCGGACTGAATAACTTTGCCTAGCCTGACTTCTGGAACACTGACTTTGGACTGAACGACCCCACCCTGCCTGACTTCTGAATCTCAGTACTCAGAGACTGCAAGCCAGTACACACTTACTCATCCCACACTGCAGGGACTGACACACACTCTTACCCATGGTCTACATCATGGTGCAGTAAGGGGTATCACATTGTTAATTACCTTCATGAATGCTGCCATCACTATTTTGAATATGGAGCAGAACTGCTCTAGGTATCCACCCACATTTCCGAGGCAGTTCAGGAGCTGAACTTGAGAAGTAGGCTGACCATCTATTGGGCTGCTTGTACAGGGAGATGGTTTATGCTGTAGTCATACTGAAATGCTGGCACCCTATAACTAATTTGTAAGAGACGGTTCTTTGTGCAGAGGATACGGCTTTTCGACAGGTTCACTTATTTCTTTGTGTGTGTGTGTGGGGGGGGGGAGCTAGTTGGAACAAAACAATCATTAATGTGCTAATCTAACTCGATCCTGGCTAGTGTAGCAGTTTTGGGTTTTATGTCTCTTTTCCCCATTTGCAAGTGACAATTAGTTTTATTCTTATCTCAAAACTTGACATTATTAATACTATTACTGCTGAATGTTTATTACTGCAAAGCCCCCCCCCGAAAAACCCAGCGCCTGATTCACATAGGATGTGTCCCCGACCATTTGTTAAAATGACAGAGTTTTTTTTTAAAAAAAAATACACTTGTTTTTATTTATTTTATATATATATATTGAAAGGGTACAGACAAGAAAAAAGGTCTGTGTGTCAAGAAATCAGGAAGTCATTAATCATCAGCAGTGTTTACATTTTCCCTTTCTTGAGGACAAAGTTCTGATAACTGACACATACAACAAGAGTAGGATATCTTCTCAACTCAATCACAATAATTTCTCAGTATATCAGTGTACTTTTTTTCCTTTTAGAAGCATACCAAAGAATACCAGATTATTAACAATTTAGGATAATAGTTTTAAAATAACATTTGACTCCTTTTCTTAAAGTACACGCTATATATTGTTTAATAAGAATTATTTTAAACTTTTTTGTTTGTAACATATATAAAAATATTATACATTACTCGTGACTATAATTTCTCCCTGTCTCCGTGGTTATTTCAGGAGATGCCAACATTCTGTCTCAGGTAATGCAGACTTATCTTCAGTTATTTACCTTGACCGTAATATGAGTAATATGCTTTCCATTTCTGCCAAAATTCTTCAATTGATCTTTTGTTTACTAGGTTAAGACCTGTTTTTATTGATAAATAAATATACAGAGAAACAACATCATAAGCTACTGAGGCCACTTTTTCTGGAAACACAGGCTGCAGTCACACCAGCAAGGAAATGCGGGCAGGAAGCGAGGCTGTTTGCCCCGGGGTTAACTGATGCACGTTTGCATGATCAGACTTCCTCCCGCCCCACAGTTCCGGATGATACTGACGTTTTCCTGGTGGCTTTTTACGATGCTCCTGCGGCGCAACGAGACACCCCAAGGATGACTCCAAGATACTGGACAGATGTGTCCGTCTGTTCACATCCCTTTAATCCACGGGGGAATCGCATGTCTGTCGCAGCTTCTTGTACGTATGATTGCAGCCACAATGAGGCAAGTGCCAATTGCCTTGAGTCTGCCAATGGTGCACTCCCCCATATTGTGTACCCTACACTAGATGCATTCAAAGTCCCGGTCATGCCTGTCCCTAGGTGGTCCATAGGGCTTCATGAGTCAGCATGCAGGAACAGAAATGTCTTCAAGATGGAGTATCGGATTCCCCAGGACAAACACTCTTGAGTCCATGGCTTTGCAGAGCCAAGAGCTGGCAAAGACAAAAGAGTCATGCCTCTGTCTGCTCCAGCCCAAGTCCACATCAATGAATCTCCCGGTGTGGTCCACTGCTCCCTGAAGCAGAATGGATAATTTTCACGATTTCCATACTCAGTGACTCTACCTGCCGGTGAATGAATGGCAAGGTGAGTGCCATCGATGGCGCCAATATGGTGTGGGAATCCCAGCCAAATGAATCCATCCATAATATGAAATGCAATGCCTGTCGATCTATCCAGTACTGCTCATATAGCGATAGCACGTCAATAAAAACAAGATTAAACATCTCTAAAATTGTGCAAACAACAGACACTGCAACAAATCCCCCAAATCTCTTCTCAAGAACGTGAACAGTGCTGCACTTAATGAAATATAACAATGAAGAAATGCACTATCACCAATTTAAGTTTGCTAAATTAAAAGAAAAAGAAAAAGTTTACAAAAGGTGGGGGAAACTTTACCTTTGCCACTTCAGTGCCCAGGCACAGTCTTGTGATACAGCTCAATTCCCATAGCAAAGCAGACTTCTAGTACTATCTCACCAATAGTGGAAGGCCAACACCAAACTGTTCCTGCATTTTGACCTGTGGCTTTGCCCAATTTTCCCTGTGGTTTCATGATTCTGTTTTTTGAGGATCACGAAACCGCGGGGAAAATAGGGCGAAGCTGCAGGTCAAAATGTGGCCACACGGCTTTGAGTGGGAAATTGACCAATAGAAGCAGGACAAAGGGAGGCACGACTGCGGCACAGCTCTTGTGTGAAATCGGTCTGTGTGTTTTGGGAAGGGAAAGCTGTGTTTGTTTTTTTCTAGAGCAAACCTCAACAATTGTAATTCAGTGGCTTAAAATACTCACTGGTCCTCAGGTGGGGAGCCTCCAGGGAGCGGGTGGCTTTGAAGATCTCCTCATTGGCCCTCCCTGCACCAGTCAGCACCTGTACTAACGGGACCTGTGGGTGGCAACCGGGGACTGTATATAGTTGGTCGTTCGACTGTTTGTTGTTAATAATAATAATAATAATAATAATACTTTCAATTTATTAATCACTTTCCCCAGTGGGCTCAAAGCGATGTACAGTTACACATTAGACAGGGGACTAACAATGTTCATTGGGGATAGGGAGGACAACATATATTCATTTTTAATTGCACATGCTGTCACTGCATGGTGTAAACGTCCTCTGGCTTGGCTCAGTCGGTTTCCGAACGGCTGCTTGTCGACCAGGCTTCAGGACCCGTATGTCACATCGCCACACTGCCACCGCCTGGCCGGAGACATCCACTGCAGGGATGTTTTGTAGCCGAGAAGTTCTTTCACCTTTTTCCGACCTCAACCATGACATCCCGACCGTCAGCTAACACCCTCCCACAGGGGAGATTGGTGTGCCCACCCTCTCTAAGGAGTGGTTCCCATTTTATCTACTCGCCAAAGCTTTCGAATCGCTGGGTGGATGATGAGCTGGGGACAACAGGCTGGCTGCTCACACCAGCACAGGGCTTGAACTAACACAGTTCGGATGTTAAGACAGTGGGATATACCCACTGTGCCACTGCTCCCCCTTATGTGCCATTAAAGTATGAGCTGCTAATCACTCAGTGTCTGCCTTCACTGTGCAGCGAACCCAGTACACAACACTTTCCTTCAAGTGCATGGTGCCAGTTGTTGGGATCCTATTCCACATCTCCACGTGTAAGGAAGAGACCAGCTTGTGTGTAAAACAGCAACACTGAAGAACTGAATGAGGGCAGGAGGGGGAGGATCGACCTTGCAAGTCATTGCAGGAACTGCCCGGTTCTTGGCTTTGCAAGAGCTGCACAACTGAGATATCTTAATTAACAACTGGGCTGGATAGAGAGAGGGGTAACGTCTTAAAAGATCCTTCCGAGGATCAGAGCCAAAAAGGTGGCAGGGAAAGGAAGTGTGTGTCTTTTGGGCAGGATTGTTTCCTACCTTTTGGAGTTTGAGTAGGTTTCAGCTGATTTTAATGACTATTTGTATTTTGGCAACCATTGAAGGGTGTTGCATTTTCCTTTGCTCATCTAATTATTGTTAATCAAGGTTGACTTGCCTTTTCTTGGATAATAAAAGTATGTTTGCCTGATTTATTGAACTGGAGTGTACAGCCTGAAGCCAAGTCTTCTGACAGAGAACCCAAAGCCTGCATCATACACCATGGTTGTGAACTACTGGAGGCTCAGGATCATTGTGTTGGGAAAGGCCTGATCCATGCCTCTTTTCCTCACAATTATTGTGGAGGGCAGCACAGGTTGTGACCAGTGAAAACACTGGCTAGGCTAAATTAGTGTAGGAATGCATTAGTGATAATACATACACAGTTTTAGGGTTTTTTTTAAGGAAAAAATAGGATACCTTTGCTACCTCTGGACCCAGGGAAACAGTCTTCCTGTGCACCTCAATCACAAAGGAAGTTCAACGCCAAACTGCTCCCTGAGTTCTCTGCAGGGCTATTTTTGGGCAGGAACACACAGGAACGGAGTTCCGGCTGGCTTCAGAGTTCGCCACGCCCACTACAGCCAAAACCTCTGCGTGCGTGGCTGCAGAGGGAAGGCCTGGAGAATGACACACACCCCCGGTGACTCCAAGGCGGGTGGGCCAGGGGGGGCCTGGAAGGATCGGGGAGGCATTTAAATGCCTCCCCATGCCTTCCCTGGCCTGTTCAAGGGTTGGCTTGCATGGGCTCCCCACAGTCGCAGGGCACCCGGGCTAGCCAAGGGAAGGCATGGGGTGTGGCCCAATATGCTAATGAGCTGTGCTGTCAGGGGTGTGACCTATTATGCTAATGTGTTCCTGCTTGGCTCTTTCTACAAAAAAAGCCCTGGTTCTCTGTATGTATTAGCATTGGTAAGATACTATACGGCAATTGCTACGCACTTTTCCACTGGAATAGGCTCATGACTAATGGTCCTCTGCTGCTGCAAGCATCCTTTTAAAGCTTCCACAATCTGGGCACAAGTTGCCCAGGTCCTCTGGAAATTATGGAGCCATTGTCTGTCACCTCTTGTGCCAGCACAAAATTCTCCCACCAATCACCACTTCTGAGGTACACCCGGAAACGGTGGTGTATGGAGACGCCAGCAAGACCATGCCAGTGCATCAGCGCCACACAGGATCATTGAGCCATGCTGTCCAGCAATGTAGCCATCTCGTTCTTGTTCTGGGCATACAGGCGTCTTCGCATAAAGTGCTTTGTCTCACTGATGAATGTAAATATACAGCAGGTTTTGGAAAATTTCTCATCAAAAGAAGCATCAGGTGCATTGTCACCAGCAGAAATTGCTTGGGATTCATCTGTAGGAGGAGGAGGAGATTGGATTTACACCCCACCCTTCACTCTGAGTCTCAGAGTGGCTTACAAACTCCTTTCCCTTCCCCTTCCCATGCAGGTGTGATCCCACTGACACAAACTAACATAGATCAAGATGGTTAGCTGTGTTTGTCTGGAGCAGCAGAAAAGAGCAAGAGTCTCTTTTATAGACTGACAACATTTGTGGTGGGGTAGGAGCTTTTTGTGAGTCACTGTTGACTTCTGCAGACACCCTTGAAGAAGTATCTGAAGCAGTGAACAGTGACTCACGAAAGCTCCTCCCCTGTCACAAATGTTGTGAGTCTTTGAGTTGCTACTGGACTCTTGCTCTTTTCTGAGAGCCAGTTTGGTGTAGTGGTTTAGTGTGCGGACTCTAATCTGGGAGAACCGGGTTTGATTCCCCACTCCTCCACTTGCACCTGGCTGGATGACCTTGGGCAAGCCATAACTCTAGCACAGCTGTTCTTGAAAAA
>NW_015174279.1:33626-38417 GCF_001447785.1 Gekko japonicus
CGAAAGCTCCTCCCCTGTCACAAATGTTGTGAGTCTTTGAGTTGCTACTGGACTCTTGCTCTTTTCTGAGAGCCAGTTTGGTGTAGTGGTTTAGTGTGCGGACTCTAATCTGGGAGAACCGGGTTTGATTCCCCACTCCTCCACTTGCACCTGGCTGGATGACCTTGGGCAAGCCATAACTCTAGCACAGCTGTTCTTGAAAAAGAACAGTTTCTGTCAAGAGCTCTCTCAGCCCCACCTACCTCACAGGGTGTCTGTTGTGGGGAGAGGAGGGGAAAGGAGTTTGTAAGCTGCTCTGAGACACCTTTGGGTGGTGAAGGGCGGGGTATAAATCCAATCTCTTCTCTTCTTCTTCTTCTGCTGCTGCTCCAGACAGACTAACATGACTAACCATCTTGATCTATGTTAGTTTGTGTCAGTGGGATCACATCTGCATGTTCCTGCACTGTCTCCTGGGCAGTAAAGCTAACAAGGTTAACACCACTGACCACACAAGGCACAAACGCATCACACATACACAAACACACATTTTAAAGCAGCTGACTGTCGAGCCTAACCCATCCTTGCTGCTCACGGGGCAGACATAATTCTGTGCCCAATCTCAGCTACTCCGCCAGACCCCCTGATGAACGCTGCCACCACGCAGACGCTAAAATACTTGAAATGCCGATCATTTTGAATTGCGAGCAAATCATCAAGGCAATCATACGAGGTGCTTGCCTCGACAGGGAAGGGCACTGCAAACAAGATGAGTTCAATTTTCAAACACCTGTTTTGCAAATACCCAATCATCCCTGGCTCCAGCTGATCCCGGCGCATCCCGATACAATCTGCTGGGGAAGAGCCATTCAATTAACAAGCCTTTTAAATTACTGCCGCTAGCCATCGTATATCCGAGGGCTGCCACCCGGGCTAAGAAAGCCAGTCTTACTCCACAGCACTACGCAAGGGAAGGGGACCAGAGTGCTGCCCCCAATCCAGGTAGTGATGTGGCCCATTAAAGCAAAAAAGAAAGCTCACATCTAGAACTGATGTTAGGTTGCCCCCATAGCCAGAAATGAAGACACCAGGGGAAGTGCTTGGGTTCAGTTAGGAGACTTACTCATTAAAATCTTTACCAGACAAAGAGGTTGTTTTAAATGTGCCCTGTGATGCTGTCACATGTAAGAAGTCATCTTGCTACTTTCTTTTAATCTAACAGTAACAAGTCTGCTTTTATTTTATTTTAAGAAAAAAAAAAAACATGCGCACAACTCATCTGTACCCAAGACAGAACTCTTACTTTCCCCAAAGGAAATGTGACTGAGCCAGGGATTTTAGCGTTGTTAAAAATTTAAATTCTGCAAAGTCTACAAGTCCAGCTCTGGGAACTCATCCGAACAAAATAAGCAAACCGGACTTTTCATCTGCAAAGAGACGCCATGCAGCACGTAAAGGATGAACGGTCACCAAGATCTCTCTCTCCTCTATTTCCTGAACTGTTTGATTCCCTTCCCTCTCAGCACCATGAGGACTAGGCACAGTCTTTAAGATCAAACTAAGAGACATAAAACTCAAGCTCTTGGCATTCTGATGGTCAGAATTTTAGCAGCCCCTGGGGATACCAGACTCCAGACGACAGAAATCAGTTCCCCTGGAGAAAATGGATGTTTTGGAGGGTGGACTCTATGGCACTGGACCCCACTGAGGCCCCTGTCCTCCCCAGGCTCAACCCCCAAATCTCCAGGAGTTTCTCATCCTGGATCTGGCAACTCTACCCCCATCCTCCACTCGTGGGCAGGGGAGACCTGGCAACCTTTTGCAGGTTCTGCTCTTGTAGGCTTAACTCTTCCTGCTTAGGATGCAAGTCGTATGTACTCCTCTTTCTCCCCCCCCCTCTTGCTAGCCAGCAAAAGGCACTTTGCTATCTCTGAGCCTGTACAAAGTGTAAAGCCAGTTATGAGAATCCTTGGTACACATTTTGAGGGGTGGAAATCCTGGAGCACAAGGTATTTCATGGGGGAAAAGGTGGCATGGTATAGCCCAGTCTTGTAAAACCATGGAAGCTAAGCAGGGTTGGTACTTGGAAGGGAGACGTCAGGTTCCACAGCCAACAACTGAGTACATGCTTATCAGAGAGGTTATACTTTATTGAAGAACTATAGATGCATTAACAAAGGCACAGTTAAGAATAGTGTCACCCCTACAAGCATAATGGGATATAGGGTATTCATATGCACCCCCCCTTCCTTGGGCCAATTAGCCACATTCCCGCGCGCGGGAGAAGGAGCCCCAGACCGTTTGAGCCAAAGCTGGGAACCGACAGCGCTCCCACGGTTCCCTCACTCCTAGACACCACACCACCTGCATGGCTGTAGATAAGCAAGTGTTACAGCAGAGAAGAAGCACAGAAGGAATGCCTCATTACTTCGTACACAGGTCATCCGACCCCTCCCTCCGCCATAGCAGCATAGCTGACATTAGACCACCAAGGAAGGCTCTGCAGAAGAATGCAGTGGCAAAACACCTCTGCTTCTCACTTGCTTTGAAAGCCCCTTGCAGGGTTCACCATATGCTTGCTGTGACTTGACAGTACTTTACAAACCCACAAGGCATTTCAACACACCACGTTTGTTTAGTGTTGTCGAAAGGAATCTTTAATAAGTGCATATAACCAGTGTTCCCTCTAAGCTGAGTTAGTGTGAGCTAGCTCACAGTTCTTTAGCCTCGGGTTCACACATTTTTGTCTTAGCTCAGAAAGGATGGCTCCAGAGCAATTTAATTTATGCAGTAACCAAATTGCTTGTGCACAACTTTAATGCTAGTTGCTCACAAAGTAGAATTTTTACTCACAAGACTCTGCAGCTTAGAGGGAGCATTGCATATAACATTTCTAGACAGTGTTTACAGGACTCAAGGAACAATTAATGCAATTTCTATCTAGCATTTTATTTGTATCACTTACATGAAAATTCCTGTTTCAGCTGAATCTAGTATTATCTGCCTTTCAGAGAGTGCATATATAATATTTTGAAAGCCTTTGACATAGCCCAGAGTTCCTTGAATACATAGTATTGTGATATGGATTTTTCTTTCAATGTAGAAGGTTGATTGCTTAGTTTGCTACGAAAAGTTCATCGAGGAATGGAACATTCTAAGAAACTTCAAATTTTGCGAATCACTCTTTGCGTTAATCAAATTAAGCATGGATTCCTGTACTGCAGGATTAATAAATTTAATTATTTATTCAAAACATTTATTGGCCACCTTTCTACCTTGTGGTGCTCAACGCGCAGTTTACAATATAAAACATTGATTATAAAACACATAAAACTTGGTAGTTTAAAATCTCAATGAGGACTGTCAATAGAAAAAAACTAAATTACTCAGACACAGTCCAAAATAAAATTGTCTTCACCTAGTGCATAGAATACAATGCATAGACACATTACCTAATTCTTCAGCTTCCATACATTAAATTCATTCTCTAGCAATCATGTCACAAACAACAAAACCCATGTTCAAAGTATTTCCCTTTGCCTTAAGTTTAAACTTCAATTAGCTAAAATTGCGGCTGAAGTTCAGGCCAACGTAAAACAGCCCCTGGGAAGGAAAGAGGCAATTGCTCCCCCCAAATTACAGTGGATACCATATGTCCAACATGATCACATAACCATTTGCCTAAACACTGTGAAATCTAAGTCGTATTTGGAAGGAATGCCAAAGGAAGTTAGAAGTAGTTAACAGACTGAATCTTCAATAATATCCAAAACCCCGACTAGGAATTCTATCTTACGCAGACTGAAATTTAAAAGTTTTTTGGGAGATGTTTCTCTATTGTATTTAATCTGTTATGAAACTCATTTATGGCCATTGCAGCACCGGCAAGGGATTTCATAAGCTACTAAGGTATTGCAAGCAGATATATTTCTCGTTCATGGTCTTTAACTGTTGATTTCAAGGGATTAAAAGGAAAGAAAAAAACACTAGGCAAAGAGGATGAAGTGCACCTTCCTATTGATTCACACAGTTCACACCACCCATGCTTTGATAAACCTCAACTCTTTGATTGATGGAGGACAGCTTCGCACAGTATTCCGGTGCACAGATTTCACAGGCAGGGGAGTAAGGAATACAGCTTGGGCTCACTTGCCTTTTGCAATCCTACGCAGAGTATTTGGTGTGAAACAAGACATATGCCCACATGAAGGAAGACGGATGGTCCATATGAGCAGGGGAACTCAGGCATTTCCTAGCATAGGACTTGGTACATATGAAGGACTGTACTCACGGAGGGAAGGAGCCAGGAACAAGCTCAGTGCTCCACAACACCTGACGTCTTCACTGGAGCTGTGTGTGATACAGTTGCCAGCCTCCAGGTGGCACCTGGAGACCCCCCCACTATTACAACTGACAACCAAGCTCAGTTCCCCCGGAGAAAATGGCTGCTTTGGAAGATGGATTCTATAGCACTATACCCTGATGAGATCCCTCTCCTCCCCAAACCCCACCCTCCCTTGGCTCCCCCAATCAACAGCTATTTCCCAACTCACAGCTGGCAACCTTGTTTGTATGAATAAGTCCATCATGGAACCAGCCAGGCTGTTTAAGCCTCCCCCCCCCATGAGGATGGTGGTAAAACTTCCTGATAATCATCCCCCCCCTTTTTATATTTCACTAAAAAAAACAAATATCCAAAGTTAGGACAGCTATATAATACAGGGTAATTTTCAGATAGTGTTGCCCCATCTCCCCTGACCACCTGTACGGGATAGGGTTCCCAAATGTGCCCGGGGGGCGGGGAACCCCCCG
>NW_015174279.1:38901-42200 GCF_001447785.1 Gekko japonicus
TTGCTAGCTATTTGGGGGGGGGGGAACGTGCAGATCTGTCCTCACAGAGCAGGGAGAGCTTGTATCTGAATAAAACTTGGGTCTTAAAGGTGCCACTGGACTGTTTTGGACCTGTTGGCTCGGCAACTTACCTGGCTGCTTCTTGCTCTGACTGAGGGCTGCTGGGAGCAGGGGGTGGGGCTTGTTGCATGTGCCCGCCCCCTGGGCTCTTTACTGCCGGAGCTCCGCTCCTGTGTGCTCCTGCAGGAAATGACCCCTGCAGGGGATCCCCAGGTCCAACCAGGAAGCCACAAAATCAATAAAAGAGGGGAACACAGTGTATATAAATGGATAGAAATTGGAGAAGAACAATGTGGAGATTTCAATAAATCAATTTATATCTATGTCTTTGTATTCATTTATATGATAAGTTAATTCATATATATGCTATTAATAGATTATTTGATTTCTTAATAATTTTGATAACAATAATTATACATTCTATACAACAAAAGCTAAACATTTTTGATAACAATAATTATACATTCTATACAACAAAAGCTAAACATTTTTAAGGACAGTATGGAATGGTACAGTGGCACAGAAAAATGTTCCACTGCAACATGTGACTTAAGAACAGTACGTAATAGTACAATGGTGCAGAATATTAACAGGATTGTCCCAGGCACTCTGTAATTACGGCAACACATTTTAAGTGTTGGAGATATTTAGCATGTCCCCTGTCCATGGAAATTAAAGAGTTAAAACATCCCTCTATTAATTTTACTTGGAAATGTTCACAATTTACAAATGGCAACACAAAGAAGGTGATATATATTATAAAATGCCCATGTGGTTTGTTGTATATAGGATACAGTATAAAAAGTATTAACACTAGGATCCTTGAACATAAATCTAGGATAAGAAACAAATTATGGAAGCCCCAATTGTGGCTCATTTTATAGACCTGAGATTTCGGAAAGGCGGTCCCTCAGGTAGGCTGGTCCTGAGATTTTGTGTGCTTTTTAAACTGAACTCACACTCTTTTAACATCACTGATGCCGCTAAGACATCATTATGCAAAGAAGCATACTTTATATTTAAATTACAAACAATGACAGTGAAAGGCTTACATTTATCACTGGATTTGTCCCCTTTTGTATAATTATGCATCTACTGAAATGCTGGTTGTATTTTTTGGGGTAATAACTTTATAGAAACTGTTAAATTTTTGCTTCCATGTTGGATGCTATATCTTTAGAAGTAACGTGATCTTTACAGCTGCAAGTTATCATGATTTGGAAATTTTGATTTCAATATTAAATTAGCACACACAAAATTGCTTTCATGTGGACCCATATGCTGCTCAAGAAGAGTAAGACAGCTGTTTGGGAGCTGCTTCATAAAAATTTGATGAGCATTGGGTAAGTGTGGGGATATTATTTTGAGCCTGTGATGCTTGTACTGTGATGGTAGTATCAGTTCTTGTACATTGTTTATTTCCATTATATGTAGTTTCAACATGAATTCTGCATGAGATAGAACTGCGAACTTGAAGAAGATTCTTGAAACGTGCTTAAAGTCCTGAATGCACGTTGTCACACTGGAACATTATTCTGTGCCACTGTACCACTACCTACTGTTCTTAAGTTGCATGTTGCACTAGAACATTTTTCTGCACTGCTGTACCATTACATACTGCCCTTAAATAATTTTTGGGTTTTGTTGTATAAAATGCATAATTATTGTTATATAAATTATTAAGGAATCAAAGAATCTATTAACAGCATATATATGAATTTACTTATCATATAAATGAATACAAAGTCACAGATATACCATTTAAATTGATTTATTGAAATCTCCACGTTGTTCTCCTTTGATTTTTACCACCAGGAAGTCGCCACTCCCATGTTCAGAGCACTGATTAAGTTATAGGCATAGTTCCGTCTAAGCTGCACTAGGGAGCACTGATGCATAACATTTTAACAGGCAGCATGGGGATTTCTGTTTCAGCCCACAAGGCATTTTCCCCCTCCTTGGAAACAATGGAAGATGGGAGCACCTCCTACTGGGTCCCATAGAACTGGATCCCCTGGTCCAATATTTTTGAAACTTTAGTGGGGTTGAAGAGAGACATCAGCAGCTATGCTGAAAATTTGGTGCCTCTACCTCAAACCACCACCCCCATAGCCCCAAATACACCCAGATCGATTCTCCATTATAGCCTATGGGGCCCATTAACTATAATGGTCCCCATAGGCTACAATGGAGCAAGGAAAAATGACTTTTTTGCACATTTCTATTCTGCTTTTAAGTATGATTTGTAAGCTGCCTTGAGTCACAGAAAAAAGTGTGATATAAATATTTGAATAAATAAGTAGTTTGGTGAGCAATTTCCTGTTTGTTAGGTTAGGCAGGATTCTAACAGTAATTTTTCCTTCTCTGTTATACTTGACCTGTAATGTTGGTTGTCATATTTCACTTAAAAAACCCCAAAGTAGACTGCAAGAGCCCCCCCCCCCAGTGCTGGTATGTTTTCTAAGGTTCAGTACAGGGTGATGATCTGAGGCGAGGTTTACAAATAGAGTGGACTGAGGCAGGTGGACCTATTCTCTGTTCTAAGGTTCAGTACAGGGTGATGATCTGAGGCGAGGTTTACAAATAGAGTGGACTGAGGCAGGTGGACCTATTCTCTGGGGGCCAGGTCTACGGTTCTCTGGAGGCCAGGTCTACCATACCATATTGGAAAGTAGAGGGTAACGTGTTCTCTGGAGGACAGGTCTACTAATATAGTGGAAAGGGGTGTGTGAAATTTGTCGATTTTGTTTTCTGTCAGACTGGAGAGCCAGTTTAGTGTACTGGTTAGGAGCGCAGACTCTAATCTGAGAGAAACGAGTTTCATTCCCTACTTCTCCACATGGAGCTGCTGGTGTGTCTTTGGCTCAGTCATAAGTTCTTTCACAGCTGTTACGAACAGTTCTTGAGAGAGCTCTCTCAGCCCCACCTACCTCACAGGGTGTCTGTTGTGGGGAGGGGAAGGGAAAGGAGATTGTAAGCCACTCTGAGACTCCTTTGGGTAGTGAAAGGTGGGGTATAAATCCAATCTCCTCCTCTTCTGTTTAACTTATTCCTAAAATATAGTTTTAAATATAATTAAAAATATTCTGAGATTTTTACAAAGTTATGGAAGTAATTTTCTCAAAATAATGTATGTGATAGTCAAATGTAGACTTGCTCATGAGGAAGAATTTCTGCTCACAACACTGTGGCGCTCAGAGGGAACATTGGATGGGTTTTCTGTACACAGCCATACAGAA
>NW_015174279.1:42439-54122 GCF_001447785.1 Gekko japonicus
GAGTGCTCCCTTCTCATTTGGTGGCCAAGTGACTTTTGTTGGCAGGGTGATGTCTCTACTTTTTATCATGCTGTTTAGGTTCGCCATCGCTTTCCTCCCAAGGAGCAGGTGTCTTTTAATTTCATGGCTGCTGTCACAGTCTGCGGTGATCTGGGATCCCAGGAACGTGAAGTCTGTCACTATTTCCACGACTTCCCCTTCTATTTGCCAAGGAGTGATGGGGCCGGATGCCATGATCTTAGTTTTTTAGTTTAGTTAAAACTAGTACTGGCTTATAAATTTTATGACTGTTCTCTGCCAGCAATCAAACTATTTGCATGAGAATTATTTTGCACGGCTGTATTGTTTATCAAAATGTATAATACATGTATTTGATAAATATGTATTTAATTGACAGAGTGTAACAGCTTTTTCTGAGCTGTTCTTTTCCTGAGGGTATGCATTTCAAAAAACAAAAACAAAAAAAACCACACGGCAACCTAAATATGCACAAGCGCTGCTCACTCTTCACAGGTAAAGGGATGCATGTTTTATAATCCATCACGACGCAAATAAATAAGAAACGAGGATTAAAAAAATGTGGGCATTACACTTTGAAAACAATAATGTCTTGATAAAAGCTCGGGGGAGGGGAGTTTCTTTCGAAGTCTCCTGTAGAGCGCTTGCATTAGAACTGTTGCAGACATTCTGAATCCCGCTTTCTGCTGAGAACCATCGCAGACCCTTGGACGACAACTCCCTCAGATCTCTCTTCCTATAATAAAAACAGCAGAGAATTAAGGGGAAAGGGGGCAGGAGAGCACACAGTAAGAAAAGTGAAACAAGGGTGCGTTCACACGTGCCTGATAAAGTGGGGGAGGGAGAAAAGCTATTTCCCCCCGAGGAATTTGACCTGCATTTGCAGGATCACACCTCCCTTTGAAGCTGTGGGCACAGTCTGTCATTGTGTAATCAGACACAACTGCGAGTGAGTCTTTTTTTGTATGCCACTTGTTTCCCGTGCGCATAATCGAGGAATCGACGAATCGCACCTCCGCACTGAGGGCTCCCTATGGAGTGTGCGATGATGCACATACTGCGAAGGGGTATGTGCATCCCCACTGCTGTATTACTATTATTTCATTGAATATGCTTGTTATTTATTTTGAATTGACTTCTATTAAGCTCTGTTCTGATTTGAAAAAATTAATAAAAAATTAATATTAAAAAGGGATGCCAGCAACATCCAGTGAAGGGCTGAATATATGAATGGGTGTCAGAAATAGATTACCATAAACCAGGGGTGGCCCAACTTGTTCAGTGTTAAGAGCCACATAGAATAAATGTCAGATGTCTGAGAGCTGCAAAACATGAACAAATATTATAGGCATATTTTTATTTAAACATATGCAAATTTGCTTTTTATTAACATTAAATGAGACTGCCAACAATAAAAAACAAAAGGGGTAAAAACAGATATTGATAATGATATTTACTTGTTTGCTCATGATATTTATTTGTCTAAAAGAGAGAGAGAAAGAGAGATGTGGAAAGAAAGAATGAAAGAGGTGGAACGAAAGAGAGAGAGAGAGAGAGAGAGAGAAACAAAGAAAGCAAATAGACAGGAAGGGGGGGCAGCTTGCCTCCCCTTCGCTTCCCCAGCTGCCCTGCTGGGATCCACATAATATGTGTGAAAGAGCCGCATGTGGATCCCGAGCCACAGGTTGGCCACCCCTTCCATAGGCATCTCCCGTTGCTTCGAATTCAGTATTTTCCATTTAAGCTAGTCCTCTTCTTTAAGGCCTGGTCTGGATGTGCATTTCTATCATGTTCACACCGATAACCAGATGCTGAATGAAGAAGATGTACTCCATTGAGAAGCAACATGTCCATGACTGCTTAAAAATTCCCTCCGTGGTGTGCATGTACATACATATGTCACCACCACCCAAGGTAGTGCCAGCATGACCTGGTTCAATCAAGTATAATTTCACTATGGGCCTGGTTAGCATCCCAGAGTACAGCCCACACTACAGTTGTTGTGGGGCTGCCTCAAAACCAACTTTCCCCATGTTAATCGAAACTTACCAGCCCATAATATTTCCACCAAGCTACTGTACATCTTGCACCCCTCTGGTTCCAAGTAGTCAGCCCCTTCACAGAGGCAGTTTGGTGTAGTGGTTAAGTGTGCGGACTCTAATCTGGGAGAACCAGGTTTGATTCCCCACTCCTCCACTTGCATCTGCTGATGTGACCTTGGGTCAGTCAAAAGCTCTGCCAGAGCTGTCCTTGAAAAAGAGCAGTTTGTGTCAGAGCTCTCTCAGCCCCACCCACCTCACAGGGTGTCTGTTGTGGGGAGGGGAAGGGAAAGGAGTTTGTAAGCCGCTCTGAGACTCCAAGTGAAGGGCGGGGTATAAATCCAATCTCTCCTCTTCTTCTTCTCTCTTCTTCTAGGTTCAACTCAGGTAATGAGCAACTATTACAGAGGGGAAGATTAGTCTTGCTAACCTACAGGTGGGGCCTGGAGATCTTCCCCGATTATAATTCATCTCCAGATGACAGAGAACAGTTCCCCAGGAGAAAATGGCTGCTTTGGAGGGTGGACTCTATGGAGTTGTACCCCACCGAGGTCCCGACCCTCCCCAAACCCTGCATTCCTCAGGCTCCAGCCCCCAAATCCCTCCCTAACATGGGGGAGCAGGGAGAGGCAAACTGGAGGTGCTGCTCAGGACACACCTCTTTTCATTCCTCTGGTCCCCCCCTGCCCTCTGGCATCCTAAGCAGTTCTACTTATTAGGCAGCCTGCCCTGGACTTTTTGGTAGATCTGGGGATTCTCCCAGGTCTAGACAAGGAGGTTTGGGAAAAAGGTGAGGAGGAGTCCAAAACCATGACATGAAGGAAATGCATAGTTAAGGTGCCAGCTCTAGGTTAGGAAATACCTAGAGATTTTGGGGATATATCCTCGGGAGGGTAGGGGAAGGGCCTCAGCAAGGTTCAGCGCCATGGAGTCTAGTTTGTTGTAATGGTTAAGTGCGCGGACTCTAATCTGGGAGAACCGGGTTTGATTCCCCCACTCCTCCACTTGCAGCTTCTAGATGATCTTGGGCAAGCCACAGTATCTCTGTGGTCTGGAGATCAATCGTAATCCCAGGAGATCTCCGTCCACTACCTGTAATTTCAAAGTAGAAATGGCACACCCTGACTTAAATATTGCCTATTTAAGGACACAGAATTTCAGTGCAGTAATAAATCTGTTACAAACAAACAGTAAAAATAGACAGATCAGGATGGGTAGTCGTGTTAGTCTGTCTGTAGCAGTAGAAAAGAGCAAAAGTCCAGTGGTACCTTAAAGACTAGCAACGTTTGTGGCAGGGGAGGAGCTTTTGTGACTCACTGCTCACATCTTCAGATGTTCTGAAGAAGTCAGCAGTGACTCACAAAAGCTCATAAAGTAAAGGTAAAGGTTCCCTTGCTCAAAAGCCAGTCGAGTCCAACTCTAGGGTTGCGGTGCTCATCTCCGTTTCCAAGCCGAAGAGCCAGCGATGTCCGAAGACGTTTCCGTGGTCATGTGGCCGGCATGACTAAATGCCAAGGCGCACGGAACGCTGTTCCCTTCCCACTGAAGTGGTACCTATTTATCTACTTGCAATTTCTTGCTTTCGGACTGCTAGGTTGGCAGGAGCTGGAACTAGAGACGGGAGCTTACTCTGTCATGCGGCACTCGGGTCTCGAACTGCTGAACTACCGACCTTCCACAGCCTGCAGTTCAGCGTCTTAACCACTTGAGCCACCGCAGCTCCCACAAAAGCTCATACCCTGCCACAAATTCTGTTATTCTTTAAGGTCCTACTGGAGTCTTACTCTTTTCTGCTAAAAAGAGACAATTCCTATTTATCTTTTCTCCTGCAAAAAAAACCCACAATAGGATGGGTAACAAGGTTATAATTATTGTTATCCAAATGGAAGGCAAAGGTTGCCCCTGGTTACAGGGAACCTTACTCATATGGCATATTCCATGAAGAAAAGTTCCAATTTTGTCCTTCCATTCCTTGATTAGAACACAGACACACAGCCCGTGTTCTACACGAGGAGATCTGTCTTCCTCTACATTATTGGTAACACAAATGTTGCTCTGTGCAAGCACAAGTTTTCACACCCACTTGTAAAATAGACTCAAATAAGAATCATGCAAGAGAGCAAGGGCCTTCCAGCAGCCAGAATTCCAAAAATGGAACTGCTCAAATTGTGGACTTGCAGTTTTGACAGAGCAGGATGCGGATCAGGCAAAAAAACCAAAAAAACCCTACACACATTTCAGTGAATATCAGCATTCACACATGGATGTCAACTACCCCGTGCAAATCTGGAGAATGCCAGCAACCGCTGGTGAACATCTCGATTTGTCAGACACACACAGGCTGATTTCGCACTAGAGCTGCCTCAATGTTGTGCCGCCTTTTGCCCCGATACTATTGGTCAATTTCACACCCGAAGCCGCGGGGCTGCATTTGACCCGCGGCTTCACCCGATTTCCTCCGCACTTTCGTGATCCTCAAAAAGCAGGATTACGAAACTGCGGGGGGAATCGGGTGAAGCCGCGAGTCAAACTGCAGCCCCGCAGTTTCGGGTGTGAAATTGACCAATAGTATCGGGGCAAATGGCGGCGCAATATCTAGGCAGCTCTAGTGTGAAATCAGCCACAGGGAACTTCATTTGGGTGACCATCAGCATTCACTGATGGATTATCACAACTGTTTTCTCCAGTACTGTTAACATACACCCGTCTAATGTCAATATTCACCAAATTTTAGACTATGTCAATGGACGGGCTATGCAAGACTGGGCAGGTGTGGGGTCCGAACCAATGACTGGCTCTGGAAAACTACTACCCCCTCCCAACAGACTGCAACACACTGTGAAGGAACATTCTGCCACTTCCACAGCTTCTGCTTCCTTCTTAGGGCTGAATTCCAAAAACAACATCTGTGACAAAAATAACAAAGAGTCAATAAAGGTAAGTTGCAAAAATGTTTACTGTAGTCATTTCTGCAGAAAATTTTCTTCCACCATCGCTCACACGCTAGCGAATACTTCACAATGAACAATTCGTTTCACAATATTTGCTTTATCTGAGTGTGCAGCAATCCCAGTTCTTATGAATTACTACTTATCAACTCCTGAAGGAAACATTCCATGTTGACTCTCTAATAACAGAACCCAAGGTCTTCGCAATGTATTAGCTGGATTCTCAAAGCCAAACATAAAGTCTCCACTGCTAATTGCTACCAGCCACGGTCTGCCTATTCATTAGCGTGTGAGCTATGTCATTTTTGGAATTCTACTTCCTCCCGTGATCTCTCATTTTTGGCTTCTCCTTCTTAGAGTTGCCAGGTCCCCCCTGGCCACCAGCAGGGGATGAGGGTTGGGTGGCCAGCAGGGCTTTTTTTGTAGAAAAAGCCCAGCAGGAACTCATTAGCATAATAGGCCACACCCAACAGCAGGACTGCATTAGCATATTAGGCCACACCCTGACAGTGCCACTCATTAGCATGTTAGGCCACACCCCATGCCTTCCCTTGGCTTGCCTGGGCACCATGCGGCTGCAGGAAGCGCGGGTAAGCCCCGCCCTGAAGGGAAGGGAAGGTAGTTTAAACTGCCTACCCTTGGCTTGCGGGGCACCCTGCGGCTGTGGGGAGCCCAGGCAAGCCGGCCCTTGGACAGGTTGGGGAAAGCATGAGGAGGCATTTAAATGCCTCCCCGATCCTTCCAGGGGGCCCCCGGCCCGCCTGCCTCAGAGTCACCGGGGGGTTGCACTCCAGGCCTTCCCTCTGTAGCCATGTATGTGCAGAGGTTTTGGCTGTAGGCGAGGGTGTGGGGAACTCAGAAGCCAGCCGGAACTCCGCTCCTGTGCGTTCCTGCCAAAAATAGCACTGGTGGCCAGATCCAGGCTGGGAAACTCCTGGAGATTTGGGGATGGAGCCTGGGGAAGGCAGGGACCTCAGTGGGGTACGGTGCCATAGAGTCCACCCTCCAAAGCAGCCACTTTCTCCAAGGGAAGATTCCCCAAGCCCCACCTAGAGGCTGGCATCACTATGCCTTCTGTACTTCTATTGTATCTTCTATAAGGATATGTATTCACGAGCATTAAAAATACGTAACAATGAAACAGCCACATTTATTTTTGCTTTCCTGCACTCCAGATATAAAAGCGTCTAAAAGTGCTTTGTGTTGGTTTTAGTGCAAATCTGCTACGAAGCAAGCTTGTTAAAACCAGACTTTTAAAACACAAAGCACTAGAGGGATACTCCATCGCCTTCTTCCATTGACTGCGAGGCAATAAAGATTCGGTGCCACGGGGTTACATATTCAGAGAAATTTAATGCTCAATGAATTCATATGGCCTGCTAATCCCATATTACCAAGGAATGTGAACATTCAGGTTTAGAAGTAGTTTGGCATTCTCGGAATCCACAGGCCTGCAGTTAGGAAGGGGGAAATAACCTATGGAGGGAAATCTATGAAGAGTAAGGCGGGCAAGTATTCATTCGTTCAGAAGCTCAAAGGAAAATACGAATGCACCAAACCCTCTCACCTTCAGCGATATCCTTGCAGAACGTGGTAAAGTATACAATTTGGCCTAAAAGGAAATGCTAAAGGAAGGGTGAACAAATTCTATGAAGATTCCAGTCGTGGCCTACCTGGCCCTGGAGACATCCAACTTGATAAAATCCTCCCTTTAAAAGCCTATTTTTCTCCTCATTCAGCTGGCAGGAAGCTCTCCATTATTCTCCACTCTTATATGTCTTATTTAGAAGAAGAGCCGGTTTTTATACACGGATTGTATCTACCTCGAGGAGTCCCAGAGCAGCTTGCAATTGCCTTCCCTTCCTCTCTCCACAACCGGCACCTTGTGAGGCAGGTGGGGCTGGGAGAGTTCTGAGAGAATGATGACTAGCCCAGGGTCACCCAGCAGGGTTCATGGGGAGGAGGGATGGGGAATCAAACCCAGTTCCCCAGATTAGAGTCCACCCCTCTTAACCGCTACACCACACTGGCAACAACGTGATAGACAGTAATGTAGACTGAGTGCTTGCAATGTAAGATCATATTTGCATCTGTGCATCATTAAAAAGTGCATCATGTAGACTGAGTGCTTGCAATGTAAGATCCTATGTGCCTCTGTAGAACATAGGATCTTGCATAGAATTCTCAAGGACTGTTCCCAAGAACTGATTCCCTCCCTCCCTCCCATGTATATGGTGATAGTTGCCTGGTTCCACTTCATGAACCAAGTCAACAGCCTTTGCCACTACTGTACTGGAACAGACATACACACAGTAACAATACTGCTGCATCTAGCCCGGAGTGCTTTACTCTCACTGACAGGAGGTCTCCAAGACATCACAAAAAGGTATGCCCCACCTCTTCATCCTACAAAAGGACTTTATAATAAGGGATATGAGCAACAGGGATTGATTCTGGAGCTTCAGTGTCACAAAGGCCATGGGATATAAAAAGGAGGAGTTTGACTGACCCAGAGGACTGCACTGGGCCTTATTTTGTCAGCAGCAAGGCACAATGAGGTTCACCTTGGTACAGAAAACCCTGAGTGTGACCAAGGGATGTCCCAGTGTAAGCCATGTCTATCTCTCTGGTATTTTTGAAATGGGTCCAGGAGAAACAGTCTTCTGTGGAAATATGTTTGTTGGCCTCACGTTAGGGTTGCTAATCTCCAAGTGGTGGCTGGAGATCTCCTGAGATTACAACTGATCCCTAGGCAACAGAGATCACCTGAACAAACTGGCCTCTTTGGTAGGTCAACTTTATGGCATTCTGTCCCATTGAAGTCCCCTCCCCAAACCCCACCATCCTCAAGCTCCACCCCCCAAAATCTCCATGTATTTCCCAACCCATACCAAGCAACCCTACCTCAGTAGGAAGCATGGCTCCAGCCCACATTTGGGTTGAAGCAGAACACCATCCTTCTTCTCCACAAATAGGTTGTGTGAAGGGAAGATGTGTTCCTCAAACCCTTGGAGAAGGTGGTCCTTGGTTCACAACAGTTGCCCAACATCTAACCACTGTGTATTGTGGGGTGTTGGCCCACCTGTCGCATTTTGCATGCACATTACAGGAACCAGGAGTAACAACAAATTGTAGCACAATGCTACAACATTTTTTGTGTTGCAAAAAGCCTGCAGTAAAGCGAGTCCTACCGCGGCCAGGGTGAGCTCCCAGTCCTTGTCCCAGCTTCCGCCCACCCAGCGGTTCGAAAGCCCTAGGGCAAGTAGACAAATGGGTACCTGCTCTTAGAGAGGGGGGACAAATGGGTACCTGCTCTTAGAGACATGGATTGGCGTGTAGCAGCAGTGGCGGCCGATGATGGACCACGATTCGTGAATATGGCAGCGGTCCGGTGTCGGGCGACGAGCGACCCAGGCAGAGACTGGCCCAGGAGACGTGACAGTGCAACAACGTAGCGCGGTCGGAGCCAATAAGGACGGAGACCAGTGCTACAGCCATTGCATAGCTGCACACCATGATGTCCGCTCCAGAAGGAGTTGCTGCCAGAAGAAGATCGTGCCGGAAGAAGATCCTGCCGAGACACTATCGCCTTGAAGCAGAAAAGAACCCACCATGTAAAAGAGCCGGAAAAAGAAGTAACATCAAGTGAACACACCCTGCTCGGGTGCCTGGTAGGCATTCACGTCTCCCCTGTACTATGTGGCCCTAGTTAGGATGTTAAATGTCCCTCTGTAAACCGCTCCGAGCCCTCGGGAAGGAGCGGTATATAAGTTGAATGTAATAATAATAATAATAATATTTTTTGCTGTAGACATTACTGTTTTGGGGAGGTGCAAAAATATTCACGAAAACTCCACCACCTCCTCCTTAGCTGGTTATTTTCACAGGTGCTCGTAGTCACTGTTTTGGAGGTGAGGGAAGGAGAGGGACTGCATTCCCGTTGCCCAGGCAACCAAGCCAGTGTTCTTGACTTTGCAGCAGCAACGCTACCTAGATAGTTGTATTGTCTACCAGCTCCGAAAACGTCTGCCCTGGCCCAGTTCTAGTTGCATGGAGTTACATGAATACTTGGGCCAGAATTATGCAAGTTCTATTGGGAATGAGGTGGTAGAGATGGGCACATATACAAATGCACGTCTGAACATGGATGCTGTCCATCTAGGGTTGCCAGGCTGGGACACGGGGCAGAGGTATGGGATGGGCAGCCATTGGTGATGGCGTCATGTCTCTTCTGGGGAAAACCTGGAAGTTATATCACACCTCTCTAGGGATCACTGGAAACTCTTATTGGGATATTTGGTTAAAATAGCAGAGTTTTGCCCAGTCATGGAAGCCTGATGCTGAATGCAGTCAATAAATCTCCCAAGAAGTAGATTGCAAAAAAAGGTAAAAACACACATTTATTCAAGTAGCTGCAGTTCACATCCAAGCTGCAGTCAAAATAAGAGAGAGGCCTAATCGAAAAAGTACTTTCCCTATCACATATGGCCAGCTTGTCTGGCATCATGTATATGGGAGTATGAGTGCATTGTCCCTACAGGAGAGACCTGCAGAGACATGTATCTCCGTGGAAGGCCATGTGAAGACAGTGAGAGGACAATGAGGGAGAGGGGAGGGGTGAGAGGGCAGCTCAGAGGTTAAGACAAAGAAAGGCATCCCATTCGAGGAAATAACATCTATACACCCTTAGAATGAGGTAGCCCCCCCCCCCAGCCCCTTCCAGGCATGCTAAGTCACTCACTCCAACAACTCTATTGGTAAAAGGAGAGTTTGGGTGATTTCTGAAAGGTCTGACATGGCATTCGAGTTTTCCCAGGCTGTGACATTATGTTGTCAGCCCAACAGCCTTTTTTTTTAAAAAAATTATCCCATGGCCTCTAACAGCAGTAGGAAAAAGGAGCTGGAGAAAGGGGGTCACCCGACCCCACCAAAGGGCTGGCAACTCTCTGTATATCTGCAATGCATTAGTTTGAATTAGATGGGCATGGTGAGACAATTTCATGAAATGTGTTTGTGCCACATGTACACACACACACACGATTTCAGTTCAATATCAATGTGGCTGCAACAGGCACGATTGCTATATGGAGCAGTCCATATTATGACTTAATCCTGTTGACTGCAATTGACTGAAAGATGGTAACCGTTTCCCACATGTACCTCAGGAGCCCTCTGTGACCTCCAAAAATAGACACCGAGTGCTGGGAGACCGTCTTAACAAAATACCCAGCTTCCAGGGCGTCTTAACAAAATCCGCCCGCTTCCAGAGCATGTACCTTGACTTCCGTCTTCCGTTTCCGTCTTTAACCAAGATGCCTTTTACATCTTCCCTGCCCCCCTTGAAACTGGATGCTGTGAGAATCATGGTATGTTGCATTTAATCTAGAACTACTAGTAGAAAAATCCCTACTGTGAGTCTCTGATCCTATCGTGTGGGGTTTTTTTTAACCATATTCTACATCCCAGTTCACAATTAGACCTAATGATGTTCTGAACAAGTGTACCAAATTTGTCGCAGGATCTCAACGTCGAATGGAATTATCACATTACCAACAACCCAACAAACCTGCAAGCAGGACACAAAATGTGCAGCAGTTAAGCCCCACAGGCCTCCCTTTGCTCACCAATAAAGAGAAATGCCTCTATAGGACAGATTCCGTATTGACGCAGCTTCACCTAGGGCTGTCAGCCTGTGAGCACTGCAAGAGTTCAACTAAGTAAATTAGAATTCTCTGTTTATTTTTGGAACTGAGCAATTTCAGCTATTTCCCCCCATTAATCTAGAGATAATTAGTTTAGTTCAGCAATGTAAACTTTCACGCATGTTGTCTCATAAGCCTAGTGTCGGTGAGGCTCCAAAAGAGAGAGGAGAAACCCAACTGCAATTCTAACATATTAAATTGGTTTGCTATTTTATTAACAATCCAGAAGAAAACAGAAGGGGAGGGGGAATCTGACAATATTACCCAGCTAGACAGTTCACGATGCAGTGTTAAGTCAGACGTGTGATGCATTGGTTATAATGTCAAGCTAGGATCTGGAAGACCTGAGTTCAGGTCCCCACCTTGCTACGAAGGTTGCTGGGTGCCTTTGGACCAGCAGCTCCACCTGCTTCATAAGAACATCAGAGAATACAAGAGAAGCCAATGTTGGATCAGGCAAATGGCCCATCCAGTCCAATACTCTGTCACACAGTGGCCAGAAATACCAGGTGCCATCAGGAGGTCCAGCAGTGGGGCCAGGACACTAGAAGCCCTCCCACTGTTGCCCCCCTCCCCAAGCACCAAGAATACAGAACATCCCTTGCCCCAGCCTGAGAGTCCCTATCTATACCTCATGGCTAATAGCCACTGATGGACCTCTGCTCCATATGTTTATCCAATTCCCTCTTGAAGCCATCCATGCTTGTAGCTTCCACCACCTCCTTTGGCAGTGAATCCCATGTGTTAATCACTCTTTGGGTGAAGAAGGACTTCCTTTTATCTGTCCTGACCCAACTGCTCAGCAATTGCATTGACTGCCCACAAGTTCTTGTACTGTGAGGAAGGGAAAAAAGGACTTCTTTCTCTACCTGCTCTATCCCATGCATAATCTTGTAAACCTCAATCATGTCACCCCTCAGCCGTCGTTTCTCCAAGCTAACGAGCCCCAAGTGCTTTAACCTTTCTTTGTAGGGAA